>NC_142704.1:1375972-1531744 GCF_029339155.1 Prunus mume | reverse complement strand
CCATTGCATCGGGCAATGGGTCCGAACGACGTGCCCAATGTCGTGGGCCAAGGAGCTATGCAAGTCCGCCGTCGGTGCAGCCCGATGGCGCTCGTCATATCCGATGCTGATACGACTGTTGGTCACCCGGGTGACCTTCACCGTCTTCAGCTGCCGACACGGCCCTCGGGTGTTCCTCTTGGCTGCAAAGGGATATGACAATATTGTTACATATACAATCAAATTGAACCATAAAATTCCCAATTAAAAAAATGTTTAAAAAAATGAAAGGGGAAGGGTATTACCTGTAGGTGCCCAGAGGCACCGATACTGATCGATGGATGTGGTGTCGGTGGTGGTAGCGGGCGGTGTCGCCGCCTAACGCTAAGAGGCTGCACCACCGAAGAAGATGATGAGGCAGCCGCTGGGATCCCCAGGACCAGCTAGCGTGGTCTGCTCCATCGATCTTTGGAGCGATGGCGGTGATACGGCCCGGGCTCCGAACTTCGGTGTAGCCGTCACCGCTCTACGACGTCTAATCAAGTCGACATCTGCACAATTTCATTAATCCAATGTAGCACATACAATGTCAGTAAAAAATTGAACTAACTAATTAAAATCATAGTTTGACCTAGAGTTTGCGATTTCGGAGTATCGGGACTCCGATCCACGATCCGTCGATTCCTAAACGATCCTATAAATACATGGTACCACATACGTGAGTTTCAGCTCGATCCAACGGTCCGAACATATCAAACCCTAAAATCGTACAATAGGTTCGAACCGTTCGACACTCAAACGATAACCAAATTCCAATCCGAGCACACCTACGCTCGTGACAACGAAATGTTTGCAGGGACAAAATGCCCTATGCCACAGATTCCACGCGCCACCACACGCGCGGCCCGTGGGTGCCCTAGCGATAACAATCCCCGGAAATCCTACAAATTAAGGGGCAAGGTTCCTACCCTAGGTTTAAAACATCAATTGGAGGCACTTTTGTTCTCGGACCTACCCCGAAAAACGGACGGAAGTGGCCGGAATTTCAATTTCAAAACCGGCCGAAACCTAGGGTTTCAAATTGACTACCCTATGCACACAATCAATCAATCCTACACAACCATCAGCTAGAGCATGAAAAATAGGCCAGAAAGCATACCTCAATTGCCGGATTTGGTGGCCGGAGGAGAGAGAACATGGCGGCTAAGATTCGGCCTAAGCGGAGCAATTCACGGCGGCAGGATGGACGGCGGCGGCGGAGAAGCTCCTGGGTTCGACGGTGGAGGCGGCAGGGTCTGATTTGGGGCGAGTAAGGGCTGAGGTCACGGCGGAGAGAAATGGAGGTTTAGGGCTCGGTTTGAGAAATTGGGGAAGAAGGAGAAGATCGCGATTTTCAGAAAACTTATTCGACTTTGCGCGACGAATGAAGATATCCGTCGCGCAAAGTTCACTAAAATAACAACTTTGCGCGACGCAAAAGTAAACTTTTCGTCGCGCAACATTATAAAATTGGACATTTGCGCGACTTAAAAACTTGGTTCCGTCGCGCAAAGTTGTGAACAGATATACCTTGCGCGAAAACAAATAGTGTCGTCGCATACTTGTCCAGCCGCCCAAAATTTTGGGATTTGATTTTGCGCGGGAAAAATCATTGCAATGTGATTGCGCGACGAATGTGTATTCGTCGCGCATGCTTGCTTGTTGCTACAAAGTTTGCGCGACGAATGGGCACCTATTCGTCGCGCAAAGCGCTTTTGCCAAAAAAATTTACGCTAAGTGTTGGAGCGGGAGGGAGGGAATTTTGTTTTAGCTTTGCGCGACTAATGGGCACCTATTCGTCGCGCAAATTGGCTTTTGCCAAAAAAATTCACCAAGTGTTGGAGCGGAGGAGGAGAATTTTTTAGCGATTTGCGCCACGAATGTGCACCTATTCGTCGCATAAACCGGCTTTAAAAATTTCGCTAAGTGTTGGAGCGGTGAGGGAGGAATTTTTTTAGCTTTGCGACGAATGGTCACCTATTCGTCGCGCAAAACCGCTTTTTAAAAAAAATTTCGCTAAGTGTTGGAGCGGGAGGAGAATTTTTATTTGCGCGACGAATGGGCACCTATTCATCGCAAGAATAAGCTAAAAAAAATTCCCTAAGTGTTGGAGAGGAGGAGGAGGAATTTTTTTATTGATTTTGCGACGAGCGGGCACGTGTTCGCCGCAAATAACTAAACCCTTCTCTAAGTGTTGGAGCGAGGAGGGGAGGGAAATTTTTTTATTGATTTTGCGCGACGAATGGGCACGTATTCGTCGCGCAAAACCATACCCTAGTACCCTAAACCCTAAAACCTGTACCCTAAGCCCTAAACCCGAACTCCTGAACTAGTTTCAATGATCCAACCGCCAATCTTCTTTTTTCATAGTTCAAGATTGTATACGTCAAAAATCATAATGAATGAACATTCAGAGATTGAGTAACGGGACAAAACGTTTCGACGGTTCTAAACAAATTGTCCCGATTCAACGGTTCTAAACAAATTGTCCCGATTCAACGGTGATTTTAACTCCGATCTTGAAATTTTTTACAGCTACGGTTCTTGACCCTATATGAATACAGAGATGTAATTCGATCTTCAATTTCAGATATTTACAGTACAAGACATCACATAATCTTATGTAAGATTGAAGGAATGTATAAAGAAATTATTCAGTTTTTATGAATATTGTGTTTTTATCGAATACGTATTCTAGGAAACTAGTTTGATAATCTAGCCATCAAATATGTTTGTTTATACTTGAGATCTTATCGTCAAAAATGATAAAAAAACATTGAGCTCAAGTAACGGGACAAAGCGTTTCAATTATAAGCGAAAAGTCATGATTCAACGGTTATTTTGACTCGATTTTGATGATTTTTTACAGCTATCTTTATTTAACCCTATGTGAATACAGTGAACTACTTCGATCGTCAATTTCAACTATATACGTGTGTATATTTCAGAAATATATATATATATATGTATATGTTTGCGCGACGACTTCCTTTCTTCGTCGCGCTAAAGGTACTTGCGCGACGATATTATTTGTCGCGCAAATGATAAGTATGCGCGACGTGTACGTTATCCGTTGCGCAAAAATTGCGCGACAATTATGCCTTCGTCGCGCAAGATTATTTGCATTCACATATTATTAATCTGAAGTATTCATCATTACATTTAATTAATTGTATGAAAGTATGATTTATTCTATTTTCTTTCAATTTGAGAATGGAAGGATTGTTGATAATCTTATGTTCTTTGTATTCATTTTTTCGGTTATATGGTTTTCATTTTGTGAAAGTTTTTTGTGAAAATAAATTTAAACTTTATGATACAAATTAATTGGCTATATTTATTTACGAATGGTTTATAACTACAATTATTTTAATAATGTTTCACTTGGTATCATATATAATGTTTGGATATAACAAGTACATATATGAAAACATTTGCATTACACAAAATATGTCCACTAACATAATAAAATTACAAAAAAAATTAATCATTCATCATCTGAACTATAATAACTTTCGTTATCGTTGCTATCATCACTTTCGGTCTCCCAATCCTCTTCCTCCTCCTCTTCCTCCGCCTCCTCTATAACTACATCATCGTCGTTGCTCGGGCAAACTGCAACATCATATCGCGGAAGATCACCGAGGTCAATTGTAATTGATCTGAATCGGTATTTCGATTGAAGACACTCCTTGTATTTGAAATGGCTCTTGTATAACATTAGTATCTCGAAGTGTCTCCGCATCATTTTCCATTGAAGATTCTAAACGTTGGTCAGCTACATTGTTGACGTTGTTGTCAGTTGGGTCTAGTTCTGGTATAGCATACACGTTCCTGTGATCCATCTTTTGAACAACGTTCCAACCGCTTCCGGCTTTAGGGTCATCTAGATACACAATTTGTGTTGCCATGTTTGCCAAAATATAAGGGTCGTCATCATACCAAGTTCTGTTCATGTTCACAGATAGTAAGCCATGATCGATTTTAACACTTCCCGGCCTATTTGGGTTGGTGTCAAACCATCGACACTTAAACATGATCACTTGGTATCGATCTTTGTAAAGCAATTGCACGACAGTTGTGAGTTTGCCATAGAAATCAATGTCCGTACTTTCGCCTCCACCTAGGACATGGACACCGCTGTTTTGCGTACAGAACTTGTCATCTCATGCTTCGGCCAAAAATTTGACACCGTTGACATTACAACCCGAGAACAATTCAGCGCGAATCGGGCGAACGCCAAGTTATATAACTCATCATTGTAAGTTGGGGAATTCGATGATTTCAACTTATTCACCTAATATTATACAAAACCATTCATATGTTAGTCTGACAAAATTTATAAAAATATTTATATTTCTCAAATAACAAACACTGATAACTTACAGAATCCAAAAACCATTGTGGAAACAATTCACGGTGTTTCTGGGCAACCAAATGTGATGGATGTTCTCGCTTCATCATCTCTTCATGCTCATATAAGTATCCCATGATCTCATCACAATTGTTCAGATTTACGAACCAATGCGCTACCTCCATGTCATTTCTAGAAAACAACTCTCGCGTGATCTCAGAAGTCGTGGCACTTTGGGCAAAAGCGAAAGTTTTTCATTTCTCATACCTCCATCATGATTGCGCTGAGGACGATTGAAAACCGTCTCCACATCTTTTAAATACATTCCGCAGAAAGTAAGCGACTCATATTGAACCCAAGCCTCTACGATTGATCCTTCGGGCCAGCCTGTTGCATACACTTTTTTTCAGCTCTCCGAGAAGCCTGCCAAAATAAAACGATATGATTGGAAATTAGCAAGCATGTGATAATGATGCATACACAAATGATAAGGATTATATACCTTTCTATTGGATACATCCAGCGATAGTTGACAGGACCAGCAAGTAATGCCTCTTCTGGCAAGTGAACCATCACGTGCATCATACTTGTGAAGAAAGCTGGAGGAAATATCATCTCAAACTTGCATAGGACTTGGACAATGTCATGGCGCAACTGAAACATGTCCGTTTTTCGCAAAGTTTTCGCCGTCAGTTGGGAAAAAAATCTGGACAACAAAATGATTGGCTTCACTACATCTTCCGGCAATAGGTGTCGAATACCAACAGGAAGTAGGCGTTGCATAAACACATGGCAGTCATGGCTTTTAAGTCCAGTAAATTTACCCCCGTCAACATTCACACAACGTGCGATATTAGAAGCATACCCATCGGGAAACTTTACTGACGATACAAACTTTAGAAACTCTTTCTTGTCATTCGGTTTCATAGAAAAGAATGCAAGATCCCTTCTAGCTTTATCATTGTCCCTATTCATCCATAAACCCCTTCGTATGCCCATTCTTTCCAAATCAAGACGAGCTTTGATCGTGTCCTTTGTCTTCCCTCGATATCTAGAATCGTGCCCACCAATGTGTCGAATACATTTTTCTCAACATGCATCACATCTAGATTGTGCCTCAATTTTAGTTTACCAATATGGGAGCTCAAAAAACATAGGCTTGTGCGTCCAGTTCATATGTGTAGAAAGGTCGATCGACTAACTGTTTTCCCGAAGGAGCAAAATCAACCGTTAAGCTGGTCCAATATCTCATCACCGGACCATTCTCTGGGTCTAAAGCGGCTCAGTGTTCCCGTCGAACTCTTTATCTTTTTCCCTCCACTCATGGTCCCATGGCAACCATCTCCGATGACCAAGGTAACAAACTTTTCCAGCATGCCAACCAGAAGTTACATCTTCCTTGCATACAGGACATGCCATATAACCTTTTGTGCTCCACCCAGAAACCATTGCATATGCTGGGAAATCATTCTGATCCACATAAGCTGCTGCCCGCAAAGTGAACATCTTCCCAGTTGATTTATCGTGCGTGCGAACACCGTTTGTCCACAAATCCTTCAGCTCATCAACCAGCGGCCTTAAGTAAACATCGATTGACCTCCCAGGATCCTCAGTTATCAAAACAGTCATCATCATGTATTCTTTTTTCATGCATTTCCAAGGCGGCAAATTATATGGGAATACGAAAATCGGCCAAGTGCTGTGGTGTTGGTTTAGAACCCCATACGGATTGAATCCGTCAGTGGCAAGTCCCAATCTAACATTTCGGAATCAGCAGCAAACTCGGGAACGCGTTCGATCGAACTCTTTCCATGCCTCCTATCTGCGAGGATGCCGCATCACATCATCGTCTACCCGTTTTCTGATGCCATCTCATTTACGTAGCGATATGCGTCGACATATACAATCGCTGCAACCTAGGTTTCAGGGGCAAATAACGCATGACTTTTTGTGGGATCTTAGTCGTCCTATTCTGAGATGTCATCTTGAACCTCGACTCATTGCATATAGGACATGTATCCAACGATTCATGCTCTTTGTAGAATAACATGCAATTGTTTTTGCAAGCATGGATTTTTTCATAACCCAATCCAAGACCATTCAACACCTTCTGCGCCTGTTTATGGTCTTTCGGCAAACAATTGTCCGTCGGAAGCATTCTCTTGAAAACCCCCAAAAAGTAATCGAAACACAGGTTCGACATACGATACTTTATTTTTCCGTGCATTAACTCCACAATGGCCGTGAGAACGGAAAAGCTCTCGCACCCCGGGTATAACTCTTGGTTGGCATTTTTTAACAATTTCTCATATTGTTCAAACTCCACTGTCTATTGGTGTAGGCACATCATCTTGCTCTTCTTGATTCATGTTGGTCGATGCAAATGGAAAAACATCCTGTATAATATCCATGACTTGATCATTAGCATCCACAATAGGTTGAACATTGTCCACTCTTGTGGCATTTGAAGACGAAGCATGCTCTAATTGTTCCCCGTGAAGGTTCCAAATGCTATATGTCTCAATCATTCTATTCCTTACTAAATGAAATCCAACATTTTCAATTGTCTCCCATAACGTGTTGTTGCACCTCCTACAAGGACAACGGATTCTAGTTGCACCCGGGTTGTGTCTACGTGCAAACTCAATAAAATCCTCGATTCCATCCAAGTATTCGTCTGCGCATCTGTTCGGGTTTTGTATCCACCTTCTGTCCATAATTCCTGAAACCAGAATCACAACACAACAATCACAACAACTTCATACGAAGTTATAATGTCACCTTATGCCTCCGGTAAGGGTCCTATCCCATTCGGGAATGCATACTCCTGCCACGTAACCTACGACTACATGAGATTAGATTTCGACGTGGATGAATTTCGCCAGACATCTCGCTCTGAGTTCTTGAGGTGGCCATAGGTATAAATACCTATGTATCCACCCGAAGAACGTACGAGATGACAACGAAATATCCACAATCGAAACCTAATCCTGTAGCCATAGATTACGTGACAACACTATGCATTACCAAACTGTCCAAATAATGGGACAATTCAAGAATTAATTGGACCGCAGTCATGCATTACGCATCCATGCACGAAATCCAACTAATCTCGAACGGGAAACTAAGTGTTACTAAACATAAAAATAAAAGCACGAAGTTAATTTCAATTAACCGTACATCTAACAGATTGTACTACGTTACACACAACATAATATAAATATAACTTCACAAGAACATTTTAAACATATATAAAACAAATAAAATACCTTCTCAATCGTTCTCCACCAATCGCTAATTACAAATATCCCTAACGAAAACAAATTAAAAAACCTTAGTACGAACTTAAATTAATACTTTTAAACTAATGACGAAAAATACTTACCCAATCAATGTATTGAAATCCCAGCAGCGGCAGAGAGGTTGAGAGAAAGGCGAGGCAGAATGCTTTGTTTTGCATTCGCCTCTGCAATGGCAGAATTCTAATATGAAGAAGAAAGACTTTGCGCGACGAACATACTTATTCGTCGCGCAAACTCCCGTCGCATAAAAACCAAATCATTCGTCGCGCAAACCCATTTTTTCGTCGCGCAAACACTGCCGACATCTAACTTTGCGCGGGAGTTTTTAAATCGTGCAAAATTTAAATCGCGCAAAAACAAAATTCCGTCGCGCAAAACAAGATATTCGTCGCGTAAGCGTTGAACTTTCGCGACGAAATGTCATCGTACGTCGCGTCAAAAAATATCCCACCAGGTCATTTTTGGCGCCAAAAATAAAATATCTCTTGTTCTCTTACGCGACGACCGTCTTTCCGTCGCGCTAAATGAGATTTGTCCTTTTTCGCGACGGATAATTTCTTCGTCGCGCAATGTTGCCTTTTAGAGGATATTTTTGTCGCGCAAATGTTTAGCGCAAAAAAATTCCCGCTTTTTAACTCTCTTTGCGCGTGAAATTTTTTTCGCGTATATACATTTTGCGCGACAAAAAGTTTGGTGGCGCAAATTTTCAGTGGATTGCGGCGAATATTTGTTTTCGTCGCGCCAGTATTGTTTGCGCGACAAGTTGTTCTTAAATCGCATAATATTTCGTCGCTAATAGTGAAACGTAGTAGTGAGTGTATTAGATGTCCAAATCGATTTCAAAGCCAGTCAAATATGGTTTCTGTTTCATAACTATTTTGTTCATGGATATTCAAGACGAGGAAATGTGATTTTGTACGAATATATCAATGTTCTTCTTCAAAATTAAACCTAAATTTTGTCTATTACAAAATACAAGTTTTAAAAATAAAAAATAAAATACAAACAATATAGGAATGGAAAATCGAACATAGAACATCGGTACGTGGGATCGCTCTTAACACATAACACATAATAAAGTGATACAATTAGGTAAACCATAACACATATAGTGAGATGAACGAAGCTATCCATATATAGAAATTTTGCCTACATGTATTTGCCTTGGATAGCCTCAAAAGATGTTGAATATTTAATTAACTTTTTTGTTTATATTTAAAAATAAATTTTGGTAACCTTTTATTGGTTTGACAAATGCATGGTTGTATAATATATATAGGCTATAAATAAAATTAGGGTTTGATTCAAAAAACATCAAAAGATTCCTACACAATCAAAATGTGTATATATATATATATATATATATATACACAACTCATTCTAGCTACTAGCCATTTGATCAAGTTACATATATGATCTAAAAATAGTAATAATCCCATAATGAACAACTAAAACTTACCCTGGATCCTATTTCTGGAAAACTCAGTCAAACCAATCTGCCATTGAGTTATTTTAAGCTCCAAAACCAATGGAACTTTCTTCACGTGTCCTCCATACACCTTGGAACTTACCTTCTCCACTCATTTACCCATTTGATTTTGGACCTTTAATTTACTTTCCCAACTACAAGAAAAAGGTGATAGTTGATGGGCAAAAATCAGAGTTAGTTCAATCTCAAATTGCAAGCAATTGGAGATTGAACTTCCAAGGTTTCCTGCTGAACGCTCATTAAATCTTGTTGCAAATTCTTTGTCTCCTATTAAACCATCTTTTCTGTTGAGCGATCTTGATTGATATCTTTGGGACAACAGGAAAAATGTCGTTCAGTGGAACCCAACAGAAATGCAAGGCCTGTGATAAGACTGTTCATTTCATTGACCAGTTATCTGCTGATGGTATCACATACCACAGGCCCTGCTTTAAATGCAGTCATTGCAATGGACAACTTTCGGTAGGTTTTCATACATTTGACTTTTTACCTAGCTAGCACCGTATTAACGTATTAACTGATTAGTGCTTGAATATAAGCTTGCATATATTTTAATTCGAATGCTTGTTTAAATATGTGTCTAGATTTATAATTTTACAACTTAATATGTCACACTTTGTCAAAGATATAGAGATGATGAATTTAGGGTGCATCTACCGAGCGAATTCTCCTCTAATGAGAATATATATAATTCAATGGATTGTGATTCATCTACTCTATAGTAGAGAATGGTGAAACATAGATCAAACAAAGACTATATTCGTGTTTCCATTAAATGTGAACTCATATTGTAGAAAAATCCGGAGAATTAAGGGCCATATCAAATATGGGCTTGTAATTAAATTTCGTCTTCTAAATCAACTTGGTTTAGGGCTGAAAGAAATAAACAAGCTTTGGATGTAGGATGAGGCAGTTGTTTGCTTGTGTGTATTTTACAGATGAGTAGCTACTCCTCCATGGAGGGAATTTTGTACTGCAAGCCTCATTTCGAGCAACTCTTCAGGGAGTCTGGAAGTTTCTCTAAGAAACTTACATGTAAGATCCCTCTTCCCATTGCAAAATTCTTGGTATATAAATCCATTTTCTCTCTCTTTTTTCTTCTTTTCTGATTTCCCATTTTGGACCTATCAATGTTTCGTTCCATATGTTTGATGTACAGGTGGAAAGTCACAAACTGAATTGGTACACATTTTATACCCTAAACTCATTATTATATGCTTAATATTTCTTTTTTTCTTGGTTTCTGCTAAAGCTTATACACATTCTTCTTTATATGTACAGGGTAGGACCCCTAGCAAACTGTCCTCAATGTTCTCTGGGACTGTAGACAAATGTGCAGTCTGCACCAAAACTGTGTATCCACTAGAGAAGGTTTGAATCCCATATCTCCCCATTTCTCTCTCACGAATTAACATGTTGCAAAGTGACCACAAGGTACTTCATCATGTAACACACTGCAAATTTGTTATCATGCACTTCAAAATTAATATTTAAAGTGCTTAAAAATTAGGTAAATAATAACAAATTGAGAGTGAGAATATTATTTCGGTTGTAATTTGATGCACCGTGTGATTAATAGTCTGTGGTTTGGCTTTAGATTTGGTGAATTCTAAGAGATATTTTGTAATACAGGTTACTATGGAGGGAGAGTTTTACCACAAATCATGCTTCAGGTGTAATCATGGGGGTTGCTTCCTCTCACCCTCAAACTGTGCTGCTTTGGATGGCATTCTTTATTGCAAGCACCACTTTGCCCAACTGTTCAAGGAGAAGGGCAGCTACAACCACCTCACCAAGACTGCTTCAGTCAAGAAAAATGGAGCTCCAATGCCCGAAATGAAACCTGAGGAAGCCGATTCAGAGAAGGCACAAGAAGTAGCAGAAGAACCAAAACAAGAAGCAGAGGCAGGAGAAGCAGAAGCAGCACAGGATTCAGCCCCACAGGGGCAATCATGAAAATGTGCACCACCCAATGCCATGTTCCACTAAGCTTGTGGTGTTGGGATTTTTGCTTTAATGATTTGTAAAACATGTTCAAAGGAAAACAGAATTTCTGCTTTTTCTTTGTTGATCATTTGAATCGATGTCTTGTGGAAGTTGAAATTTCAATGCAATTAAAGTAAATCAAATTTAACATCCTCGATCTTTCTAAAAATTAAAGGTCCAAGATGCTATATTTCGTTGGGTCAATGGAATTTGTTGTACTGGGCTCGAAAGTTATGGATCACATACAAACTTTATTTTAAAATATATAATTATATTCAAGTATCGAACTCCAATCGTTTATTTTTCAACTCTTCATTTATAGTTGATTTTTGAAAAACATATATGCAAATTCACAGAGCGGTTAATCCAATTCAGATATTCACGACGAAAAAATACTAAACCTCATTCAGATAGGCCCTTGAAAAAGGGCTCCATTTTCAAGTATTATATAATTAGAGTAAAGGAAAAATTAGAAAGAAATTAGACTGATAATTGCTTCCCATGGAATATATAACATTAACTAATTCTATACTACCAATACCAAAAAGAGAAAATTATTTGTTGCATAATTACTGGGGGTGGTGAATGTGTAATTGCTTCCCATGGAAAAAGTTACAGTGGGCAGAAATTCACAATTACGATTTTGTTAAAAGATTATTAAATTGCCTTCCTTAAAAAAAATAAAAATAAAAATAAAAAAAGATAATTAAATGCCACGTTGGTACAAAATCTCCCAGAGCTCACTGTGTCACTCTGTCACTCTCAGTTTCACAGCTCAAAGCCTTTACTCTGTAATCTTATGATTATCTGAATGGCCTCCATTAACGCTCTCTGAATTCTGAAGAGCGTGGCTGCTCCCTTATCTCTCAAGAGATGGACGGTTTCTCTCTCACCCTCACCTCCAACGCCACCTCTTTCTTTCCTACTTCAACTATAATTCCTTTACTTTCATCCAGAACATCAAGAAGACTAAAAACCCAAATTTTCCCGCCGAAGAATACTAGATTCATTGTTTTCAGTTCCAAAGAAGAGCCGAAGCTAGACCCACTGGACCAAATGGAGCTGAAATTCGGTCGCTTGATCGGCGAGGACCCCAAACTTACTTTAGCCAAGGTGTGTATGTGTTGTTTGTGTATTATGGCATACCAGTTGTTTGCTAAAAGTTGCATATGAACTTGTCATATTGGTAGAAAAGCAAACCCAGAAGTTAGTTATATTGAAAGTGAGAAGAGTTCTCTTCTCTGTATATATATGTGTATGTATGTATTTTTATGAGTGGTGCTGTTGAAATGTAATTTTTTTGAGAATATCATTATTTTGTGTTGTAGATATTGGGTAGAAAAGCAAACCCAGAAGCTACTTATATGGAAATTGAGAAAAGTTTTTACAAGAACAAGGGTAAATTGATTGAGATAAAGGAGGTACCTTTTGATGGGTCTAAGGAAGTTCCAACCACCCAAGAAAAGGAGGTACCTTTTGATGGGCCCAGGGAAGTTCAGTCATCTAGTTCCTTGGATGGTTTGAACTTGGTTCGACCGGTGCCAAAGAAAGGAGTCAAATTTGAAGTGGATTATAAACCAAGAGTGTCCGAGATTAAGAACCTGAGACGCCCAGTTGCCAAGCCTGTGGAACGTACTAAAAGTAGTGTTCCTAATGTTATTTTGAGAAAGCCAACTTCGCATTATGAGGATGACGGTGAAGATATGTCGTCGAGGTTGAAAATAAAACCGAATTTATCGGTGAAGATGAGAAATGAGCAACCAAAGGAGATGTTTAGTGATATGACATTGTTGAGAAAGCCCCAAGCTGTGAGTGTTGATAAAAGTAGTGAAAATAAAAAAGAGCAATCTAGTGATGTAGACAGGAATGTCATTGATGATGCAGAATTGGAGAAGTGGAGAGAAGAAGAAAATGATGAAGTTAGTGGTTTTACTCTATTAGAAAAGCCCATAGCAATCGGCGTTGAAACAAAGAGTGAAAATGATAATGAGCAACTTGAGAATCAAGAATCCAGTGCCACTGATAATGTTCAGGATAATAATAGATTGCAGGATTTGTCTGGATCTACTGCAACTAGCAAAGGAACAAGAAACAGTCTTGAAGAATCCAAGGATGACTCCCTTATAGGTACTACTCTATGTTGCGTTATAGAATATATTCAGCTAGGATTGTCAAATTAATATTGTGCTTGAAATTTTAAGGATTACAGCAATATGAGCAGAGCACTATGGAGTCCAATGAAGAGGTATCTGCTGTGAGTGAACTGTCCGATACAAACTTACCTGTTTCTAATGTTGAGTTGTCTATAGACACTGCACTACAAGGAAAACCAAAAAGGTGAGTAAAGTCAGTCCTAAAATTTGTTTGTCTCCACCATTAAGTTTCTATTTGTCTGATTAATAGGTTGTTTTCTTACAGATTTGACCTACCTGTGAAAGAAGCATCTGTTAAAGAAGCAGAAAGTAATCTTGTTGAGTCTGGGAATCTCCTTTCTACATCACCCATTGAGGTCAGGGTATTTCTTACTTTTGACTTAGTTATTTCCCTAATTTGATTTATTTCCTGTTACAAAGGCCTCATTCTCTATAAATATTACTATAGGGACATGAAGATGCTGATTGGGTTATGGCTGAAAATCTGGTTAAGACAGGAGATAGGGGAGATATAGAACTGATAAGTGCTAGCACCAGAGGTTTTGTTGTAAGTACACTTCAGGCATTCTTCCTAGGCTTTAAAATGTAATGCACTTCTTTTATTTTTTGTTAACCATACATCTTTGCATTTCACCTTTCTGAATTTGATTTAACCTTTGTGACAGGTATCTTTTCGCTCTTTAATAGGATTTCTGCCATACCGTAATCTTGCTTCCAAGTGGAAGTTCTTAGCTTTTGAGTCATGGTTGAGACGGAAGGGCTTAGACCCATCATTGTACAGGCGAAATTTGGGGATTATTGGAAGTTATGATATTGTGGACAAGAATGCTCTTCTTAATCCAAGCCTGGATCCTAATATAGTTATAAAAAACGACGGAGAAGTTTCACCAGATATGAAATTGGAAGAACTACTTATGATTTATGACCAGGAGAAAATCAAATTCTTGTCATCATTTGTTGGCCAGGTTTGAAGAAAGTGAACTGCAATTCAAAAAATGACAGTTGCATTTGGAAACTCTATTGTCACTATTTTATTCCTTTTAATGAATATTTATTATTTAAAACTTACTTTTGTAGAAAATAAAAGTAAATGTGGTGTTGGCCAACAGAAAGTTTGGGAAGCTTGTATTTTCAGTGAGGCCGAAAGAGAAGGAAGAGTCGGTTGAGAGAAAAAGAAGTCTCATGGTGAGAGGCCACATCCAGTTGTGATGTATCTGGCATGCTGTCTGTTTATCTTTTGCATCTATTCTTTAAATTACACTATTTGGTAACAATTATTTCCATTTTCTAAATTCAAGAGTTTTTCGTGTTCAATATTTTCTGAAGACTAAATATTTTTGCTTTACGAAGGGTGGTGAAAACCACATTTTTTTATAGTAGCTTTTTGAATATGACATGCTAAGGGGTTTACTTTTTGTGGTTGGAACTTGGAAAGGAAATTTATCTTTAAATGACTGTTGTATATGATAGATATGCTAGAATTCTATGTGAACCCTTATCCTTTATTCCCAAAATTGGGATTTATTATTTCATCCAAATAACTGGAAGTAATCTCATCCTTGATAGGTGTCTGAATGCCATGTTCTTTCTAAAGCTTTTTGAGCATTTAGCGAAACTGCACTATGTAGTCTTAATCTCTTATGGAAATTCTTATGGCAGGCCAAACTTCAAGTTGGGGATGTCGTGAAATGCTGCATCAAGAAAATTACTTATTTTGGTATTTTTGTTGAGGTAACTGAAAGGTTTGCCGCTCATTTTCTTGGGAAGTTTTTTTACTTTAGTGTTCTGATTACAGTTTGGTTCCATGATGAGGATTTTTGTATTTATTAATCTAATCAAAACTATTTCTTGATGGACTGCCCTTGGTACCATCCGGTTTGAGCTTCATGCTTTGTGGTATAATCACTGAACCATTTTTCTAATAAAAACTGATCCTAATTAAAATGATGTAGGTTGAAGGAGTGCCTGCATTAATCCATCAGACAGAAATATCTTGGGATGCCACTGTGGATCTTTCTTCATACTTCAAAGTTGGTCAGGTAATTTGGTGAATGATCAAACTGTAGCATATTTACTATTGTTTACTAAGTCTATGCCTCTGAAGTTTGAGACTAGGCCAGTAATGAAGGCATGATGAACATATATCTTGGTTGAGTAAAAGCTGTCTTATATCTTCAATTATTCTGTGCTTTTCTCTTGGCTGAACCCTATGAAATGCTTTATATTCTTTCCATTTCTATAGTCTACTTTTCTCTATGTATCTTGTTATACACGTAAAGAAACTCTTTCTGATCTCAGATTTTGGAGGCAAAAGTTTACCAACTGGATTTTTCACTTGAGCGCATCTTTTTATCATTAAAGGAGATTATGGTAATGTATATCTTATACCTTTTGTACATACAAATTTCTAATTTTGATTGAGATGTGCAATTACAAAGAAAGATCAATTCCTATCTGTGGCAGCCAGATCCATTGATGGAGGCCTTGGAGTCTGTGGTTGGTGATCGTGATAGCGTGGATGGGCGATTGGAAGCAGCACAAGCAGATACTGAGGTTTTTTTTTTTTTTCACATGTTGAGTAGGGGCTAATAGCTGGTTACATCATCATAGTTGTACACTACACAGAGCATACTTGTGACCTGTAATTATTAAAATCATCTTTAGTTAAGAATAATAGGAAACATATACATGACAATGAAACAGTGAAAAAAGAGGCTTTATTGCTGGTAAAGTGGGAGGTTTTCGAGAATTTTTTAGTTGCGAGGGTTTAAATCAGCAAGAAGCCAAGAACTTATTTTGTTTAAGATGCTTGGACTAGGGAAAAAAAAGTTAGTATGTATGTAGTTTATTTTGCCTCTTTGTATACATACCTGCATTAGTAAAGGTGCCTCGGAATTTGGTTCAGAAAGCTATTAGTTGTTGCCAATCTAATTTATCTCTTTGATCATCAATCTAAGTTCATTCATCATATGTTGATCTCTTTGGTGGATTGATAGGGGGGACATGAACCTATATGATACATATGTAAATTATCTTGTAACTGATTGAATGGATTATGTAAATTATGCTTCCATAGCTAATTCATATTATCTAATTCCATGGTTTTTTGACAGTGGGTTGATGTAGAATCTCTTATAAAAGAGCTGCAACAAACTGAAGGAATCCAGTCTGTAATAAAAGGTCGTTTTTTCTTGAGCCCGGGCTTAGCTCCAACATTTCAGGTATGAAGATCTAGATTTCTTGGATTCAGTTAGGTAGATAAAAATATAAGGTTGACAGGAAGGTGGATAGCATTGTGTGCTTTAAGAAGTGTCGTCTTGTAACTTTCTTCATCTAAGTTAATCACGAAAACTTTTAGATTTGTGACATTTGGTTAGGAATTATTTGCATAGTGTATACTAATCTAGATTTCAAAAAAAGTAACATGTCAATGATGCATGGTTGATGAGTTTGTTTAACAAACTGCACATATTGGTACTTAACAATGTGTGTGTGATACAAATATTTATTCAAGGCATCTCATTGTGTTGATTCTCTCTCTGCCCCGTTTTAATGCTATATTTTCAATACTATGCTGGGCCTCGCCACTGCAGATACACAAATATGTTTTTGTATCATGTTAGAAAAACTAGTTCAGCTTATCATTTCCTAAATCTCTGTACATTTTCAAAGTAGTTTAAACTTTTCTTGCCATACTCAAGTGTCTTCTTCAATCTATCTTGCAGGTTTATATGGCATCCATGTTTGAGAATCAGTACAAGTTACTTGCTCGATCTGAAAATAAAGTACAGGAGGTAAGTTAATTAGGTTTTGCTAGTTTTATTTGCTATCCAACAGAACTAGATAACGATACTCTGGTGTTGCCGAATATGAAAATCTCATGCTTTTGATAAATTCATTGCTGAAGAGGCAATAGTTTTTATGGAACTCATCTAAATGTACATGTTCCTGAAGTCTGACTTTTATGCCTTGACCAAATGACCCTCCTGCTTCCCTACCCTTCATGGTTGATTACAGAAATTTTATTGAAAATAATTCCAAAAATGTCATCCATTTATTGCTCTTCCATCTAATGTATGATCGCATTTGCTTTTCTCAACCAAAACCCAGAAAAAGAAATGCGACATTAGTAGCATTTCTTAAAAGTAGACACTTAAGTGATTATATTAGAGTGAAGAATCAATAATTGATTGCATTACTTTTTGCAGGTTATAGTTCAAGCATCACTGGACAAGGAAGAGATGAAGTCTGTGATTCTAACATGTACCAGCAGAGTGGGCTAGTTATGTTCTTTTTTGTTATCTGGGTTGTAAACTTGGAGAAGGCAGTTTCGTTCATGATGAGCATCTTTAGAAATTTTGTAGAGAGGTAGAAAAGGATCGAAATTGTTTGTTCATTTTGTAGAGGCAAGGGTCTGTAAATCCTCCAAGCTATAATGAAAAATCACATGAATATAAGTAGGATTTATTTAATTTAGCACTATTACAAGGGGATTCAAACTTGGAGAGTCCCTCTTCAAATTCTGAGAAAAGAAAAAAAAACTATTAGAGCACCAGCTAGTTGGTTCAGTTTTTGTTGGTCATTTATGAAATCCACAATACCTCATTTTTAAAAGTAATTTGACAATATATTTAGTATATAGGTTAGATAATATAAAGGGAAAAAAATAATTCACGTTTCTTATTGATAAAAATGTTTGAAGAATCTAATTTCTAAACAAACAGAGAGGATGGTCGGCGCGTGGTTATACTATTTATAAAAATAGTTTCTAAAAACGACCTAAGTAAAGCCGAGGGCCTAATATATATATATATATATATATATATATATATATACATTGAGGATCCTCAAATAATTTTATTTGAGGGCGCCCCTACAATTTTTTTTCCAATGATCCAAATCATCTATTTTTTAGGTCTTCATTCATAGATCATCCTTACAAAAAATTAGACAAATCGGAAACCGTTTCGACATCTAATTGGGTCCTACAAAATCAATGAACACGGTCTTCAAGAAAGTACTAAAATTTTCAATAACTCAATTGAATGGTCAAATGATATCAGATTCAAATGATTTTTTGTAGAGATGATCTTTGAATGTGTATCTACAAAATAGACGGTTTGGATTAGTTGAAATACAATCCGGAGTGGGCCCTACAAGGGGTGTCCCTCAAATAAGCTTATTTGAGGATCCTCAATGGAAGCTCTCAGATATATATATATATATATATATATATATATATATATATAAAGAGGAACTGCCTAGCGCTTATTGCCAGCCACGAGTCAAAAACAATATAGCCGAGCGATACAAGGTTTTTAAATAAAAAAATTCACAGTATAGCCGTGCGGCTATAGTATTTATAAAATATATAATAATAATAAAAGCGACCTATGTAACGCCAAGGCTATACTCTTTTTTATAAAAGGAAAATTTGGAGTACAGCAGCACGTTTACACTATTTATATATATAATAATAAATTAAAACAAACGACCCACTTACAGCCGGGCGGCTATACTCTTGTTGCTATACTCGTGTTTTTTTTTAAATCTTGCGTATAGCCGCACGGCTATACAATTTATAAAACAAATTAAAAAGACCAACCAATGTAACACCACCCGGCTATACTTTTATTTATTTTTCGAAAATCCGGAGTATAACCGCGGGGCTATACTATTTATAAAAAATTAAAAGGGGACCACCTAGCGCCTATTGCACTTAAGCGATTCGCCAATATGGTAAATTCACACTTTTTTATATTAAAATTAAAAGAAAAATCAGATTATGCAACACAACTACTCATTATCTTTTTTAATTCTAAAATAAATTTAAATTTTTTATTTTTTAATTTTTAATTTTTAAAAAGCCCTCTCGCAGCATGGAAGCGTCTGAGAGGCTAGTAAAAAATTAAAAGAAAAGGACCTTTCTAGTTGCATTAGTTTATACTTAATTTATAGATATTAATTTTTAATCAATAATATATGAAATTTTTGTGTATTATACGTGACTTTTGTGCGTGTTATTGAAAATTTGGTAAAAAACAAGTGTATTAATGTACGTGTACAATACGAGTATTAAACGTGAAAATGTTAAATTCTTTATACAGAAAATAACTCTGGTAATGTAAAACCTCAAAAATGAACAATAGAGACTCAGGTAATAGCTTAATAGTAATGAATAATGCTCAAAACTACTCTTATCAATAAACAAAAATGGGGGAAAAACAATTTAAAAAAAGAAGAAGATCACAATGTCTATGTAAAGAGTATAGCCATATGGCTATACTATTTATAAAAAAAATTTAAAAAAGACCCAAGTAAAGCCGGACGGCTATACCCCCTTTTTTTTTTTATAAATATCCAGAGGGGCTATACTATTTATTATATATATATATATATATATATATATATAAAGTAAAAGGTAGAGAATGATACAACATTTAAAATATTAGAAAATGCCCTTGGTAAATGCAAACATTAAGAATTGAAATTATTAATTAAATTAAGATAATATGGTAAATTAAGACTTTTTCATATTTAAAAAAAATTAAAATTAAAAGAAAAATCATATAATGGATCCAATTTTTATGGAACACAACTACCCATTATCTTTTTTAATTCTAAAATAAATTTATTTATTTTTTAAAAAAAGCCTCTTGCATGCGCGGAAGAGTGTGCGAAGAGGTTAATAAAAAAAAAAAGAGGAATCACCTAGTGCCTATTGCCTGCCATGTGTCAAAAATAGTGTAGGCGCTCGGCTATACCCTTTTTTATAATAAAAAAACTGAAGTATAACCGTCCGGCTCTACTCTTTAAGTAACAGACAATCTTCTGTTATTCTACTTTTTGTTTATGTTGGCTGTTCTAACAAACACAGTGATTAGAAGCTATGCACAACACAAAAGCCTTTTCAACATAAGCCTTTTTCTGCTAGAAAATTGGCACATTTGAAGTGATCAAAATGTGTTATTCTCACCAAATTACTTATAATGCCTTTGTTTTTAGAAAGTAACATGTCGATGCTGCATGGTTGTGATGAGTTTGTTAAACAAACCGCACATATCGATACCTAACAACAATGTGTGCCTGACACAAATATTTACTCAAGGCATCACCTTGTGTTGACTCTCTCTCTAAAACGCTATAGTTTGAGCCTCACCACTGCAGATAAACAAAATGTGTTTTTGTATCATGTTAGAGAAACTAGTTCAAGCTTGCCTAAATCTTTGTACATTTTCAAAATATACCATACTCAAGTATCTGCTTCTCAACAGGATCTATCTTTCAAATGCAGGTTTATATGGAATCCATGTTTGAGAATTAGTATAAGTTACTTGCTCGATCTGAAGATAAAGTACAGGAGGTAAGTTAATTAGGTTTTGCTAGTTTTAGTGACCATCCAACAGAACTAGATCACAATACTCTGGTTTTGCCTAAGTTTTGTTGAACTCAATCTAAATGGACATCTTCCTGAAGTGGACACTTAAGTAGTTATATTAAAGTGAAGAATCAATAATTGATTACATTACTTTATGCAGGTTATAGTTCAAGCATCACTGGACAAGGAAAAGATGAAGTCTGTGATTCTAACATGTACTAGCAGAGTAGGCTAGTTCTGTTCTTTCTTGTTATCTGGGTTGTAGACTTGGAGAAGGCAGTTTCGTTCATGACAAACATCTTTAGAAATTTTGTAGAGAGGTAGAAAAGGATCGAAATTGTCTGTTCATTTTGTAGAGGCAGGGGTCTGTAAATCCTCCAAGCTATAATGGAAAATCACATCAATATAACTAGTATTTATTTAATTTAGCACTATTACTAAGGGATTCAAACTTTAGCGTCCCTCTTCAAACTTTCAGAAGGAAAAAAAAACTATTATTGCACGAGTTATTGGTTCGGTTTTGTTAGTCACTTATGAAATTCACAATATCTCATTATTTTTAAGCAATTTGATAATATATTTAGTCTATGGGTTAGATAAAATAAAGAGATAAAAAATTTCGGTCCAATGGATTACCAAAAAGAAGGAAAAGAAAATAAAAATTTCACGTTTGTTATTGGTAAAAATATTCGAAGATTCTAGTTCTCAACAAACAAAGAAAAGAAGAATCTATGATGAGTGAACCGAACTACGTCGACAAAAACAGTCAACGTCGTACTTTCAACTTTGACTGCAAGGTTAGCTTCCTGAATAAGCGTGGCCTTGTTTCGGTTATCTCGGTGTCGTGTCGTGTCTGCTAGTAATATCCATGGGGTCATGAACCATGTGCAGGCGGTTCTCTATTGACGAAAATACCCTTAATAAATCATCATTATCCCCCTCTGGCGCCCTCCCTGAAATTATCTCCGAATGCCACTTGCTTCATCAGCTCAGAACCAGAAAATTCAAAACCCTGAAGAAAAAAAAAAACGCTGACGTCTCTCTCTCTCTCTCTCTCTCTCTGTTGCTTCTTCTTTAGTGCGAAGTTTAGAAGAGATTAGATAAAGAGAAATAGTGGGGTGGAGGAAGAGAAAAGAGAGAAATGGGTATGGGAACAAGCACATTTGTCATCAGATGGATCAACTTTCTCACCATGGTATGTTTTTAACTTTTGTTTTTTGTGGGAGCTTTGCGAAAACTGAAAAGATTGCTTCTTTTTGTTCTTTTTGTTAACTCCATTTCTGGGCATTTGCTTATTTGAAGGCCAGTTATCTCCTAAGCGACTAAATGGGTTTGTTTCTGTTGCTGGGTTTTGATGCTCAATGCCCGTGCTCCAAGGTCTAAAATTTGTTTTGTTAATGTGCATTGGGTTTTCTTTCAGACCATATGATTTTGATGCTTTTGTTTTGTCCATGGTTGTGCAAAGTTTTCTGTTTTAGTCTTTACATTGTCATGCGGCGGCATAAGGTTTTTAGCTTGTTTGTCCAACTTCAAATTGTCGAAGAAAACCTGTTGGAATTTATGTTATTAGTTAGCTTGTTTAAGTAGTGAGAAGCTCTAGCTGATATGTGCTATTGCTGTACATGAAATTTGATGGCATTCTGTTATGGCGGTATGCTCATACTATGTTATTATGTTCATTCTGCAGCTGTTAGCAATTGCCGTTGTAGTTTTTGGGGTATGGATGAGCACTCATCATGATAACTGTCGGAGATCCCTCACTCTCCCTGTTATAGGCATTGGCGCTGTCATCTTTTTTGTGTATGCTTTGCTTTTTCCATCACCTGATTCTTTGATGCATTGATATTCCAATTTTAACTCTGTTAATATCAAGAATCTACTTATGTTTGTGTTTTGTGGCTGTTAGCTCTATAATCGGCTTCTTGGGTGCGCTGAAAAATAGCTCCATACTGTTGTGGATTGTATCCTTACTGATTGATTGATTTGTTTTTAAGATTGTATTTCCATCTTCCTTCTTGTTTGTTCCTTGACTTTTCCTGTGCAGTATCTGATTCTCTTGTGCTTCATATCGGTGGGAGTTTTGGTGTTCACAGTATTAGCGTAAGTAAACATCATGCAGAAGCTCAACACTATGTAATTCAGTTCAGTTTATATTTCATGTGGCGTGTCTGTATTATTTGATTTTTCTGAAACAGTTGATTGAAAAGTCTGAAGAGATGTATATAAAGGTCTGTAACATTTGGATGGGGCATTTTAGAAAAACTTAAGTCACAAGTGGGATGTTTTTTTTCTTTACCGAATAGGGTAATTTAGATCAGAAAGACAAAATATTATTGGCTTACCTCCTGGGATTTGAAATGAAATTGGTTGGTCTAAAGGTCCAAATTTCCATGTACTACAGAAAGGAAGTTTTGTTTATGACCTGACGATAGTGTGTCTACTATAGTGCTGTCTTCTTTTGGTGGATTCCTAGGCGTCATGGTAAATAAAATAATAACCAATATTTATTGAGATATCCTAGATGGTTGGAGGTAGAATAAAATCAATTTAGTATGTAGATCATGTACAAAGATATCCTGGATGCGATTAGTCTGTATTTTTGTTGTTGTAGAAAGATGTATTATGTGCTTGGACATGTTTCATTTAGTAAAGGCCAGTCCTCATGTAGATAATACTATACTTTGGTTAATTTGGAAGGTACTTCATCATCCTAAGATGCAAGCTGATACAGGGGTTCAGCTTGTATCTTTGGATGATGAAGTATCTTCTTGTGTCAATATGTTGTTACACCGGAATATGTTTGTGAAGATACATTTTTTTTCCCCTTAAAAATACAGTTGATATGTGATCTTTCTTAAATAGTCACTATATTTTCTCAATCTCCCTGTATTTAATGTTGCAAATTTAGTTTTCCCCCAATTCAATTTGTGAGTTTTGACTCGCTGGCTTACACCAATTCAACATCTGCTCCTCATTGGTTTAATTTTCATTGTGCCTGTTTCATGAGTGCACGGATTTACTAGTGCTCATGAATTTGATCTTGCACAATTTTTTGCCTTTACTTGTAGGTTCATTGTCACAAATAATGGTTCTGGTCATAGCATAGCTGGCTTGAGGTTAGTATTCGTTTGGTCCCTCATCTTGCTTTTCGGATGGGTATAATGCTGATTTATAATATCTACTCCTGAAAGTATCTGAGCAGTACTATGAAAAATATAGAGAGAAAAAAAAGAATCTGTAAAAGTTTAGCAGCTTCAAATCATCTTAGGAATGCAGCCACAAGTTTCTACTTTATTTTGTCAGAAGACCACTCTTTAGGAATAAAAAGAAAATTATTTCTTTATCCTTTTTTTTTTCTTTTTCGTATGCACTGGTCAGCTAGGATGGTATGATGGGTGCAATTAATATCTTCTTGTCTGGTCAGGTACAAGGAGTATCAACTCCATGATTACAGTCCATGGTTTGTAAAACAAGTAAATTTCTTTTGCTCTTTTAGCTGTGTAAAATATTGATATGAAGTGCCAACTTTGGTATGCATTTATTGATATCAGTTATTCACTTTCTTGTTTTAGTTGAACAATACCCATAACTGGAAGCACTTACAGAGCTGTCTTGTGAAATCTGATGACTGCAAAAACCTATACAAAAAGTATAAGGTCCAATTCTTAACTTGTTTAAATTTCTCATTTATCTCCCATCACCTAGTTTTGATTTTCTTTCCCTTTTCTTTTCCATTGACTAAAGATCTTTCACTGCACTTGTCGGATGCAGACTCTCAAGCAATACAAATTGGCAAAGCTAACCCCTATCGAGGCTGGTTGTTGTCGACCACCATCTGAGTAGGTGTCATACTTCTATTTTTCATTTTTGTGTCTTTTTGTTCTTTGGTAAGTTTCCTTCCCATCACCCTCCTGGGCGTCTTTCTGCTTTCCAAGGGGAAAATCAAAATGCTTCCTTTTATATTTATGTATGCATAATTATTTTATAATAAGGTCCTTGATTAAATTGTTTAAATATGTATTTGTATCTCAACTGTTAGATAAGATATGGACAACTAATATGCATTGAGACACATCTTACATTTTCTGATCTAACGGTTGAGAAACAAATCGTTATTTAAGGACATTTTTAAAGATTTTTACTAGAGAATAGATTTATTATTTAATGTTTTCATATATTCTATGTGATTGTGTCAGCTTCCCACTTTTATACATATTTGTGTTTATTATATTATTGTATCAGTTTGGTCGGGGGAGAGAAAAAATTAAGTTGTTTTCCTCAGTCATTTTATGTGGTTCATGGTCCATGGAAGTTTAATTAGTTTATATGCAGTTTATTTCAGACATAATTCAGACTAGTGAAACTCCATCTTACTGATATTACCAATTGCTGGGATTCAACTTTATTCCTAGATGCGGTTATCCTGCTGTTAATGCTTCATACTATGACATGAGCTTCCACCCAGTTAGTTCAAACAAGGACTGCAAACTTTACAAAAATGCCCGGGACATCAAGTGCTACAACTGCGATTCCTGCAAGTAAGCATCACCTCTATCTCAATTTACTTTTTCTTTTCTTCTTTTGTATAAATTTTCTCACTTATATTTGCCATACTTCTATCATTTTCAAGGGCCGGAGTTGCACAATACATGAAAACTGAGTGGAGAGTGGTTGCGATCTTTAACGTTGCTCTATTTGTTGTTCTGGTGAAGCATTCTCTCTTACTACTTGATGGGATTCTCTTGAATTGATAATGAAAGCTGAACTGCCTATAAATCATAGAACTATCGAATTCCAAAAAATTTAAATCACAAGAGTGGCCTTTTTCTATGCAATGTGCATTGGCTGAAGATTAGTGAAAAAAGATTTACTACATTCATATATTTGGTCTCTTACCGACAAGGATTCAGTAACTGACTTTCTACCATCTTTTACTGTCAATATGCTCCTGTGAGTGCTTGATTTCCTGACCTTCCTTTTGTTGTGCAATGTCAGTCTATGATATATTTTGTGGGATGCTGTGCGAGACGAAATGCAGCAACAATCCGTTCTAAAGATTAGAAATGGCCCTACCTCAGAAACCCTCCAAGGGGGAGAAAACTACTGAAGATCGATTTGTGCAACCTATGAATGATTTCTTCTTCTTGTTGATTGAAGCAAAGAAATTCTTCCTTTATACAATGGGTCAGTACTTTCTGGCTGGAGGCTATCTGTCTAAAGTTTTTGTAAAAAATGATTTATGATTCTATGGAAACAAATTATATAATTTCTTTAACAGTCAGAGATTTGAGTGTGAAGTATTATTTTCTGTTATGTTTGTTTCCGATCCGATGTGGTACTTTTACTTTCTTCGAGAATTTCATCAAAAGAATTGGCAAAGCCAACATCATAGGAATTCATGAGGAGACAAGTTTGTATTGTTTGTCACGTCTGGTTTGGATCACTCCTGGGCGTACGCAAAATACACTGTACGGTGGAAATTGTTTTGTCTGGCAACACAAGGCTTACACTAAACAGGTTTCCAGCAACAACAATCTGCCAGGGCAAACAGTGGGGCCCACAAACCTGGGCAAGCCCGAGGAAGGCTGGCCTGCTGACGTCACGACGACGCCAATTGCTTAAATTTTTAGGTGGCGCGTGCAATACACGCGCCGGTTTTAAAAATTTGATGCGCGCTACGATACCGCCAACGGTATGATTACACGTGTCGCATCTTTGGGCCATCCGACCGCTTTTAAACTTATCCGACGGCAGCCATTTTTTCGCGAATAAAAAATCAAACAGAACCCCAACGGCTCTATGCCACGTGGAAGCTCTGGGCGCTCCGATTGGTTTTTCCAGCAATCCAACGGCGGACAATTTTTGGCAAAAAAATAGAAAAAATCGGAAAAAATTTAAAAAAATACGAAAAAAATACTGAATTTTTTTTCTATAAATACCAACCAATACTCTTCACTTTTAACACCAACTCTTCATACATTTTCTTCTCATTCTACTATTTTTCACTTTGTAGTCAAATTTTTTTCACTTTCAAGTTGTTTTTTTCTCTCTTTCAAGTTGTTTTTTTCTCTTTCAAGTTATGGGTTCTTCTAGTGAAACCGGTGGAGGAGCATGGAGCATGACGGAAGATATTAGCTTGTGTGAGGCTTGGCTCCAAGTTAGTCATTGTCCCGTAACGGGCAATGAGATCAAATTCTGTCATATGTGGAAAAAAATTCATCAGGAATTTTGTGAAAGGGTAATTGGTTCGACCCGTACGGATCAAGCATTATCTAGTAGGTGGAAAATTCTTAATAAAGAGTTGGGAAAGTGGAGAGATGCCTTGACAAAAGCGATGAACAACCATAGAAGCGAGCAAAACCTTAGCAGTGAGGTAAATTATTTGTAATTTTTTTCTTTATTAATTTCTATGTCATATTATATTTTATTTAAATGTTTCTTGCAATTTATATATTATGTTAATATTTCTTGTATTTCCAATATTAATATGAATGTTTCTTGCAATATTTATATTTTGTTTTGCATTTCTAATAAATGGTTAAAGTTTCTTGCGTTTCCATTAATTTTTTTAATACTTGTTGCATTGCTAATATTTTTTTTAGTTTCTTGTATTTCCTTTTTTTATTTTTATTTTTATACTTGTTGCATTGCCAATATTTTTTAAAGTTTCTTGTGTTTCCATTATTTTTTTGTTATACTTGTTGCATTGCCAATATTTTTTAAAGTTTCTTGTGTTTCCATTAATTTTTTGTTATACTTGTTGCATTGCCAATATTTTATAAAGTTTATTGCCTTACCTTTTTTTATATATATAGATTATGCAAGCACAAATGTTTTTTGGTGCTACTGGGCAAGGGAAAAAAAGTTTCAACCATACCCTATGTTGGGAGGTGGTGAAGAATTGTAAGAGATTCCAAATTATTCTAACGGGTCCAACGATAGTGTTGAACGAGATGCCACTCCATGAGACACCGACATCGGATTCACCTATGGATTCCCCGATGAGTCAAGACTCACCTATCGAAAAAGAGCCGAGGCCTATTGGGAGGAAGGCGGCGAAGGCGAAGAGAGGGAGTAATTCTACCAAGAATACATCTAAATATTTGGAGGAGCTTTCAAAGATGCAAGCCATGAGAATTGAAATGGATATGAAACAACAAGAGCACGATAGAGCAATGGAAGTAGAATATGCAAAAGAAAGGGAGTATGTACGCCAAGGAAAGATTGAAAAAAATGATCGGGAAACCATGGCTATGGATACAACCTATATGTCCCCTGAAACAAAACAATATTGGAAGTTAGAACGAAGGGATGTTATGAGACGAAGACTTTTTCGTGACGATGGACCTAGCAACACGGATTGGTTAAATGATCAAAACCATTAAGTTAGTTTGCTTGCCTTTCATTTCATTGTATTTTTTGTTTTGTTTAAAAAAGTAGTTATAATTCATGTATTTTATTTTATGAGTTGTATTCATTTTCTTTTAGTGAATGAAGAAAATATTCAACAACATTCCTTTTTATTCAAAACATTCCATACATAAAAAGCAACCCACAACCAAAGCATAAAAAATAAACAAACCACAATCAAAGCATAACAAATAAACCAACCACAACTAAAGCATAAAAAAACAACAAAGCATAACTAAAAATACAACATAAACATAAACATTAAAAACACATCTTCACTTTACTTTATTGTCCTTCATTGCCTTTCACCGCCCACAAATGCTCCATCAAGTCCATTTGACGGTGTTCATGAATATATGACAATTGCATCTCCGTGTAGCGCTCAATCATCCGATGCATGAAACTATCGTCTCTAACTAACGGATCATGCTGCACTGGTTCTCCATTTAGCCCCATAGGTTTTTCATAAATTCGTGTTAAAGCGGTGTTCATTGGATCTGGTTCATACTCATCTTCAGCAGCATCGTAATCATACTCATCTTCCACAATCATATTGTGGAGGATGATACAAGTCATCATTATACTTCTAAGCACCTCCTCATCAAATAGACGTGCCGCTCCCCTGATAATTGCCCATCGGGCTTGAAGGATACCAAAGCACCTCTCCACATCTTTTCTGTACCCCTCTAGGCAGCAAAAAAAATTTCCTTGTGGGATCGGGGATGTGGAATTGTTTTCACAAATGTTGTCCACCTCGGGTAGATACCATCAGCTAGATAATACCCGTTCTGGTAGACAGTATTATTAATTTGATATGTAATAGTTGGCCTTCACCTCTCAAAACATCATTGAACACCGGGGATTGACCCAGGACGTTCAAATCATTTTGAGAGCCGGCAACTCCAAAGAAGGCGTGCCAAACCCATGTATCAAAACCAGAATCGCTTCGAGGATGATACTTTTCTGCTCTTTCCGATTCCCATAATCCCTTGCCAAGCAGATGGACAATTTTTCCATTGTCAGTGCATGCAGTCAATGTTATCAATCATTCCAGAAATCCACGAGACTTAGCTTTTGTAGAAGCCGTTGCATGTCCTCGGGCGAGGTCTGCGGAGGTAGTCCCCGTGTACAGATTTTCCACTGCATCACAAAATCGCACCAAGCTCTCCAAAATAGTGGACTTCCCCATCCGGGCAATCTCATCCACCTGATCAGCAGATGACTCATACGCCAACATTCGATTATCACAATTGTGAGCTTTTGCTCGGGAAGCAGCCCCAAATCTCCAGCACAATTTTTTTTTGAACAAAGTAGTCATCATAATTGCAAATATCATGCATGACTTTATTGAACAGATGGGGTTGCATTCTATATCTTGCTCGAAAATGAACATCAGAGTACAGAGATTGTGGGATAAAATAATCTTCCATAAGATTCTTACCCCGAGAATGTCTATGTATGTCCACATTCGGTGCCCGGCCTTCTCATGAACCACGGCGGCTCTGATTTTCTTCCTCCAGCAAAGCAATGGCCACACCAAGTTGCTCATCTAGTTCTCTCTGCGCCCTTTTGCTTGCAGCTCTTCTACGCATTCTTGCTCGCCTTTCTCGCTCTTGCCTCTCCAAAACCTCTTCCATGTCGTCTGACATTGAGAATAGAGAATGAAATCTAAAATATGAGAAATGAAATCTAAAATATGAGAAATGAAGATGTAGAGAAGATATGGTGTGAGAGGTATGAGCTAAGCCTCTGCATTTATAGAAAAATTTAGGCAGATAGAGATGACACGTGGCGCAATTTTAGAGGGTGAAAATCTTATCTGAAATTTGAAATTCACATGAAATTTGAAATTTGAAATTTATCTGGAATTTGAATTTTGAAATGTATCTGAAATTTGAAACCGAAAATCTGATCCGATATGAATAGTATTGACACATAGGAACCCAAAAATCTTATTCGAAAACATTATCCAAATTAATTGTTTAAGTAAACAAAGTTGTGAAAAAAAATAAAAAAATGAATAGTATTTGCCATGGCAAGCCTTGCATTGCTGGAAACACATTTTTTTTTTGCCCTAGGCGACACTATTCACATGAATAGTACCGCCTAGGGCTCCTTGCCATGGCAAGGGGCTAACTGGTGGAAGTGCTCTTATATCGGCTAAAGATGAAATAAAGTGATAGGACAGTCACCCACACTACATCACCCTACACTATCCATCGCCTTCTTATATCACCTCTTTCCTGAAAAGCTAGGAAACGGTTATCCTTTACTCTCAGTATGCTTGCCATGTGGCATCATCCATAATCATGTATAAGTACCTAAGAGCATCTCCGAGAGAGTCCAAATTTTAGCCAAATTCTAGTTAAAATAGCTAGAAAGTTATTATAGCAAACTACTTAAAATGTGTTTTCTTCAGCAATATTCTCTACTTTAGATAATCTCAAATATTTTATTATTTTGTTCTCCCTCTCGCTCTTTCTCCCAAATGTCTCTATCTCTTTCCCAAATTTTAACATGAGACCACATTGTTTAGTGATATTTCTTTCCAACATGAATTGAAAAAGAAGAGAAGAGATCTGGAAATTGAAACCTTTATTAAAACTAAAATTTATTGTTCAAAACACATTGTGCATACACACGTACATGTCACATGTGCATAGGTATATTATAAGCAAACAATTATATCATTTTACATCTCAAATTTTCATTCAAAGGTTGACAATTCAGTCTGTTCAAAGTAGCGGCCAGAAACTCTAATATCCGGCAACAAAGCCGCCTTCACCGGACCTTTAGCAGCTTCTTCAGCTGTGAGGATACCGGTATAATTGTTCATGTCTGTGGCGGTAAAACCAGGACTGACTGCGTTAATGGCAATGCTAGGATACTTTTTAGCCAAGACTCTGGTATAAGCATTCAGAGCTGCTTTGGATACAATGTAGGCAGATTGATTAATAGGCCAGCTTTTGGCTTCAATCAAATTGTGCTTCACATCCTCCAAAAATCCCTCAACTAAGTTGTCCACTTTCTCTTCTGTGAGGCTATCACTGTCTCCTAGCACCTTATTGGCTTCCTCATTTCGAATAACCTAAAGATCAATAAACCGATACGTTTATATCAATCTAACAACATAACATAACATATTGTTGTATATAGATTTATGATTCGGATTCGGTTGTGTACCCTTAGTTGTCCCAATGCAGAGGAGACATTGACTACCCTTGCCGAGTTGGATTTTTGAAGAAGTGGAATAAGTGCTTTTGTGAGCTGCTTAATTCCATAGTAGTTTGTTTTGAAGCAATCCCCTGCTGTCTCGTAGGTTTGCTTTACATATTCATTCTTGATACCATTGGGACCTATAAGCTGCATCGGTATTTGCTCTTGTCAATGATATATTCATTAGTAAGTGATTCAAGTACATCAAAATATATCATAAAATTGTTAGCTTAGCTTGATACAGATTGAGTTCTAGTTTTTTTTTTTTGTCTAAAGAAATATCTGAATTTTATTGACTTACATCCTCATGCCTAATTGCCAACTTCTCTTTGTTCTAGTTTTTTTGTCTAAAGAAATATCTGAATTTTATTGACTTACATCCTCAGGCCTAATTGCCAACTTCTCTTTGTCATCAGTGAGGAATAAAGATCCAATAACTCCTGCATTATTGACCTGCAATATATTTATAAATAAATAAAACACACATTTCTGTTATAAGTGGTTAAGAAAAATAAAGTGATGAGAAGAAAAGATAACATGCAGTTTCCACAAGAAGATGCACAGAGAGAGAGAGAGAGAGAGAGAGAGAGATCAAAAGAGTTACCAATATGTCAAGCTTTCCAAACCGAGTTTGGAGAAAATCAGCCAGAGAAGCAATGCTAGTTTGGTCAGTGACATCCAGCTGATGAAAGACCACATCAGAGAAGCCAGAAGCCTTTAGCTTCTCAACAGCTTCAGTGCCCCTCCTCTCATCTCTTGCAGTTAATATCACCCCAACTCCATTAGAACCTAATTGCCTGCTTATCTCAAATCCAATCCCTTTGTTGCCACCAGTTACAACTGCAATCCTATTTTGAGGAAATTCAAAACCAAAATTAAGAAAGAATTTTAATTCAATGGTGAAATTAACAAACAAATTGAAAGACAGATGTACCTCTTAGATCCAAAAGTGATTGTTGTTTCTTCCATTTTCTGTAGATGATGGTTTACAAGGAATTCCGAGTGCTTTTGCTTTCTGTTCTTGAAGATATTTATAGTTTATTTATCTCCTAAATTGTCAAAGTTGATTCAACCTATGAGTTTTTACTGGTGACGTATGCCATGACATCTTTCCAAAATGCTTTTGCTTTCCAATGTGTCACCATGAATTATTGGGGGGAGACTGTGGAAAAAGCAAAAGGAGAGAGAAATTTTTTAAAAGAAGCCAAAATGGACAAAATTGCCCTTATTTATTTTTGGATTTCCTAAGAAATCATTTACATTTGCATGTCTTTGATTTAAAAGTTGAGAGGTTTTTCTGTCTTTTTTGAAAAAGCTTTGGTTTTTTCCAAAAGTGAAATTTTTTATGGCTAAAACCTAAATTTACTTATTATATTCCCGTATGCCATGACATCTTTCCAAAATGCTTTTGCTTTCCAATGTGTCTCCGGCCCCGTAGCCACCATGAATTATTGGGGATATTATATTCCCGTATTGACTTCTTTTTTTTTAATGAAATGGTCTTAAGTTCTCTGTTGTCTTAAGATCCATTGAGGTAAGGGCTGACAAAGCTTCTTATTATTTCTATGTTTAGGTTTTTAACTTGCATGAATTTTTGTTTGTTTTCATCAATGGGTTTGCAAGTTGCAACTTGTTGATAGCAACACTTTGAGTTTCCAGTGTCTTCTAACATTAGAACGAGATATTAATAGACCAAAAGCTAGTTGACATTTAGCAAACTTGACTTCAAATGCCTTGTGTTAAACTTCATCACATTTTTAACAAAATATTTAGAAAGAAAATATTTATAAGACTCGGACTCGGACTCGTGTATGGGTTAAACGCTCTTAACCACATGTACGACATTTTTTTCTCTTCCTTAAACTCAAAATAATAACAAATTGCCACTAGAAAAAGAAAAAGAAAAACCTGAAAATAACAACAGAGGCCCATTTTATAGCAAAGGCCCATTTTATAGCGAAGCATGACAAACCTCTGCTTCAAATTAAAATGTAGGCCCATACCCATCGTCTTCCTTAAACCCTAAACCAGTAAAACCCTTCCCCTCTCTCTCTCTCTCTCTCTCTCTCTCTCTCTCTCTCTCTATACTATTCGATCACTGAATCACTAATCACACACAATATGTCCGGTTCGATCCTTTTGGAACGGTCGAGAGACTTCTCGAAGCTTCTATGCAGGTTCAGATCGACCGACCCATGGGCGGCGGGCCCGGACCTTCCGGAGGCGTCACCAAATGGAAATGGAAGCGCATGCACGAAAAACGAGCCAAAGAGAAGGAGAAGCGCCTCTTAGAACAAGAGAAACAGCTCTACGAGGCCCGTCTCCGCTCCCAAATCCGGGCCAAAGTCGCGGAAACTCGACTCGTTTTCAAATCGGGGTTCGAAACCGCACAACCCTATGAACCCCAACGAGCACCTTAAAGCCCTAGCAGATCGGTTCATGAAAGAAGGCGCAGAAGATTTGTGGAACGAAAAGGATGGGCCGATTGATGACCGGCCTCCACCGGTTGGCTCGGACGCACGGACGAGATCGGTTACCGCACCGCCGTTAGACTCGAGGAAGCTGATATCGAAAGGTCGTGATTTGGCGGGAAATGGTAGAAGTGTAAACTTGATAAATTTGAGTGGCAATCACGTTAGGGGTAGGAACTGTTGGAGTATCAAAGACCTAGCTCTAAGAAGCTGTAAAGATCGTGAAATAATCCAATAATTATTAACAGAACATGTTTGGCTTAAATAGCCATTACAACTGAAAAACAAATTAAAGCAAACCACGTCTCCACATCCCGAAGACTGTGGCAACTAAATACTTGACCTGATCAACTCCTAACTTAAATGAACTACTAGCTCCTGAAAAATAGGAGCTTATTCAAATCAAAACAAACTTGCATTACAGAAACTCTAACATATCCTCCCCTAAACTGCACTAGCTGAAGGCAAGTCAGTTTATAAGCGTCATGCTTTGAACTCCTAGCAGATCACGCAGTTTCACAAACGACTCTAACTTCAAAGGCTTTGTCATGATGTCTGCTACCTGCTCACTAGTACCACAATGAACTAACTCCACAACACCTTCCTTGACCAGATCACGTAAGAAGTGGGACCTCACATCTATGTGTTTGGTTCTTCCATGGAGAACAGGATTTTTTGATAACTTGATAGTTGAACTATTATCACAAAAAATCTTAACACACTTACATGAAGAGAAACCGAGACTGTTGAGTACTCTTTTCATCCAGATACTGTGGCAAGCACATGCCACAGCAGCTACATATTCTGCTTCGGTGGTAGAAAGGGTCACAACTGGTTGCTTTCTTGAGCTCCATGCAACTGCACCACCACTTAGAAGAAACACATATCCAGAAGTGCTTCTTCTATCATCTGTATCACCAGCATAGTCACTGTCGGTATAGGCCTTAAGAACAACTTCAGAATTTTTCTCATAAATTATTCCCAAATTCTCAGCACCCCTTCCATAAAACACTCATAAGTTCACAAACCCTTTCACATACCTGAGAACCCGCTTTGCTGCTGCCATATGAGATACTTTCGGATCTGCCATGAACTTGCTTAACATGCAAACAACAAATGCAATGTCTGGTCTAGTGACTGATAGGTACATCAAGCTGCCAATCAATTGCTTGAACAAGGTTGAATTCACACTGACTTCTCCACCATCTTTCACCAGTTTCGTGCCTGGCACGATAGGGTTTTTCACGGGATTGCAGCCTCCCATTCCAAACCTTTCCAACACCTCCCCAGCATACTTCCTTTGGCATAAATGTATCCCTTCACAACTCTGCTGAACCTCAACTCCTAGAAAGTACTTCATCTTCCCCAAATCACTCATGTCAAACTCTAGCTTCATTGATTTCTTAAACTTCTCACATAGTTCCACATCATTCCCTGTATAAATTAAATCATCCACATAGAGGCTAATAATTAAGAATTTACCTCCAACTTCATGTTTGAGAAACAGTGTGTGCTCATGACTGCATTTCTCAAAACCCTCCTTCATGAAGAATCCTTCGATTTTGCTGTACCAGGCTCTTGGAGCCTGTTTCAAGCCGTAGAGAGCTTTCTTAAGCTTCAAGACTTTATGCTCTTCTCCTTTACGAACATAGCCTTCTGGCTGCTCCACGTATACTGCCTCTTTCAATTCCCCATGAAGAAACGCACTCTTGACATCTAGCTGGAAAACAATCCACCCTTTCTGCGCAGCTAGAGCCAAGATCAATCTTATGGTGTCCCAACGAGCCACAGGTGCAAAAACCTCGCTGTAATCGATCCCATACCTATGAGCATAACCTTTGACTACCAAACGTGCTTTGCATTTATCTACTTCTCCCTTTTCATTCAACTTTGTTCTAAAAACCCATTTGACACCAATTTTCTTCATCCCTTTCGGCAAACTTACAAGCTCCCATGTCTTATTTTTTTCTATAGCTTCCATTTCCAAATCCATCGCTTTCCTCCATTTCTGTTTTTTCACTGCTTCATCAAAACATATTGGATCATCATGTACCATAAAACAAGCCAAGTTTGACTCATCAGAAAGACCAGCTCCACTAACATAGTCTTCCATCCATCGAGGTGCTCTCCTAACTCTCTCCTCTGGTGTAGCAGCATCATTTTCTCCTTCCAACTCTTCTGTACCCGAATCAGCTCCTTCTACTTGTTCTTCCTCATCTTCACCTTCTTCTTCTTCTTCGTCATCATAGTCACTGATTTCCCCATCATCACTATCTACCCAAGTAAAGACATCACTCCTCACGTCTTCATCACTCCTCCTCCAATTCCAGCTCTCATTCTCTTCAAACACAACATCCCTACTAACAATCACCCTTTTAGCCGTAGGATCATAAAGCCGATAGGCTTTAGATTCTTCACTAATTCCAAGAAACACGCATTTATGACTCTTCTCATCTAACTTTACTCTATTCTTGTCAGGAATATGCACGTTAGCAATGCAGCCGAAAACTCTGAAGTATTCGACATTGGGTTTTTTTTCACTCCAACACTCTTCAGGAGTCTTTCCTTTTACTGCCACAGTTAGACTCCTATTTAACACATGCAATCCCCATCGAACTGCTTCTGGCCAAAAAAGTTTAGGCATCTCCTTCTCGGAAAGCAAGCATCGAACCATGTTTAATACAGTTCGATTCTTACGTTCTGCCACTCCGTTCTGTTGAGGAGTATAGGCAGCAGTGAGTTGTCTCTTAATGCCATGATCAACACAAAACACGTTGAACTCCTTGGAAGTGAACTCACCTCCCCTATCTGTCCTCAAACAACATATATCACACCCAGACTCTTTTTCAACCAGATTTTTAAATACTTTGAACATAGAAAAAGTTTCACTCTTCTCGGCTAAGAAATAAATCCAAGCTTTTCTACTGAAATCGTCGATAAAGCACAACAAATACCTTTTTAGGTTGCTTGAAGTTGGAGTGATTGGACCACACAAATCAGCATGAACTAACTGAAGTTTCTTTGAAGCCCTCCATTGACTCTTCTTAGGAATGGCTGCTCGATGTTGTTTTCCATGATGACACACTGTGCATGCTTTGTTCATGGCTTTGAGTTGGGGAAGTCCTTTGACAAGTTGCTTGCTTTCTAAGGCTTTGAGGCTTTTGTTGTTCACATGACCATAACGACGATGCCACAAGTCTGATAAGTCATCCGTGCTTGCTATTAGACATTTTGAAGGCTGAGTAATCATAGTGGCTAGTAAAGCAAACATCCTATTAGCTGCCATTAGAGTTTGCATAATAAGACCTCTCGTAGGATGATATATTTTACACGCCCTATCTTTCATGACAATAGCAAGTCCTCGCTCTTGAAGTTGACCAATGCTCAATAAATTATTCTTGAGCTCAGGAATGTAAAACACATCTCTTACCACTTGGGTTAAACCTTCGGTCTCAAGCTTAATGCTCCCTTTTCCCATCACAGTCATCCTTGCACCGTTGCCTAACTTTATTGAGTGTCTAAATTGCTCATCCATCTCCATGAACCAATCCTTGCTTCCTGACATGTGGTTAGAACATCCTGAGTCTAGGAACCAAACACCTTCTCTCTTGGCATTCTTGTCCTCAATGTAAGCCATCAGTAGAAGCTCTTCCTCTTCATCCCACTCGGCATAATTGGCACCCTTCTCCCAACTGGGACACTCGTTTTGAAAATGCCCAAGTTTATGACATTTGTAGCATTCAACCGTGGCTTTGTTGAAGGTTTGTCTTCCTCTACCACGTCCACCTCTCCCAGCTCCTCGTCCCCTACCTCTTCCTGTTTTGTCTTCATGGGTGACCTTGAGGACTTGCTCTTCCTCACCTTGACCCTTCATTCTTTGCTCATGCACAAGAAGGCTGCTCTGAAGTTCGTCAATGGTCATTGTAGTCATGTTGTTGGACTCCTCAATCGAACATACTACGTAGTTGAACTTAGAAATCATTGATCGAAGGATTTTTTCCGTGATCATTGTTTGACTCATATTCTCTCCATGAGCCTTCATTTTGTTGGCTATGGATAAAACACGAGCAAAGTAAGCATTCACCGATTCTCCTTCCTTCATGCGAAGAACTTCAAAATCACAACGTAAAGACTGCAGTTGTGCCCTTTTAACCTGCGTTGAACCCTGAAACTTTTGCTTCATGGAGTCCCAGATTGTCTTTGAGGAGCTTCTGTCAAGAATGGTCTCAAGCACATCTCGTTCGATTGCTTGATAGAGAAGGTTCTTTGCCTTCAAGTCCTTCAGCTTGTTATCTTCATGCTCCTTCCGTTGAGCATCAGTGGGTTGACTTCCTTCTGCCACCACTGAGGAAAAAGACCGTACTTCTCCTGCGACATTCACCATGATGCCGCGATCTACAACATTCCAATACTCCTTGGAACGAAGCAGATTCTCCATCAGCTCAGCCCAATGATCATAGTGCCCTACAAACTTAGGCACATAGGTGCTGCTTCCTTCTGCCATTTCAAGAGAACTCTCAATCTCTCGTATTCACAGTCAGGCCCTGTTAAGGGCTCTGATACCAATTGTTGGAGTATCAAAGACCTAGCTCTAAGAAGCTGTAAAGATCGTGAAATAATCCAATAATTATTAACAGAACATGTTTGGCTTAAATAGCCATTACAACTGAAAAACAAATTAAAGCAAACCACGTCTCCACATCCCGAAGACTGTGGCAACTAAATACTTGACCTGATCAACTCCTAACTTAAATGAACTACTAGCTCCTGAAAAATAGGAGCTTATTCAAATCAAAACAAACTTGCATTACAGAAACTCTAACAGGAACTACTCAGTTCAGAGCCGAGGGCGCTTTCGGAGAAACGATAATTCAAGTGATGAAGACTCGGATTTTGATTCAGAGGGTGAGTCCGTACAGCCCTTTGCTAATGAGAATTCGAAATTTGGGATAAATGTGAGGAAATTAGGGAATAGTGCTTCATTGGGAAAGTATGATGTGAAGATTATTAAGAGGAGGGTGCCCCTTAATTCATTAGACGAGGAGAGTGATTTTGCGCAGCAGGTTGAGTCGATAAGGTATGAGCTTAGTAAGAAAAATGCTGCTGGAAATGAAGGAGGGGAGGATAGGGAACTGGAGGAGACAATTCTTAGTGGAAAGAGGTATGCAAAATTATTGTACTTTGGTTGTTTTTCTTATATTACATTTGTGGACATGTTAAAATTTTAGTCTTTGATCAGTTAAATGTGTATGTGCCCATTGGTGATCCGGTTGGTTTTCGGTTTTTGGCAGATTTGATGGGTGTGGTATATCTCCATTGACAGTCAAGGCACTGACTTCTGCTGGCTATATTCAAATGACAAGGGTACAGGAGGCTGCTCTTTCTGTTTGTCTTGAAGGTGAGGAGTTGGCTACTTGTTTTAGCCATGTTATTTGGTTTTTTCTTTCCTTGTTAAATTACATAGAACGCCTCCACTTGTAGTTCAAACCCAAGTCATCCTAGGGTTGGATGAGATCCTAATCTGCTAAGGTGTCCTCTAGGGGACGTTTAGTTAATCAATTTGTCCAAACTCATATGATCATATCAAATGATCGATAGTTAATTTCTGGGTCCTCCGGCCTAATTGACTTGAAAAAAGGGTGTGACGATTCTTTTAACAAAAAAATCAAACGGTATGCGATGATTTTCATTCTTATTTGTTACAGGAAAAGATGCATTGATCAAAGCTAAAACAGGCACCGGAAAAACTGCAGCTTTTGTGGTACATCATTTTACTTTTTTGTTATTTTAGAGTTATTCATAGCATTTTAGGTTCTTTCTTTTCAATTCTCTTGTTAAACACAAACAGCTTCCTGCTATTGAAGCAGTTGTGAAGGCTAAGACTAGCCATACCAATCAACGGGTGTCTCCAGTTCTTGTTCTTATCCTCTGCCCTACAAGAGAACTTGCAAGTCAGATAGCTGCAGAAACAAATGTTTTGTTGAAGTACCATGATAGCATAGGTCTGCAAACATTAGTTGGGGGCACGCGATTCAAAGAGGACCAGAAACGTCTAGAATCAAATCCATGCCAGGTTTGTACATTTGGCTTGGTCATTGAAAGTCCTGCTTAATTTTAGTGTGGTTGTGAAGAGAGTAAGAATCCATTGTACAAATGTTTCGCAGATAATAGTTGCAACTCCTGGCAGGTTGCTGGACCACATTGAGAATAAGTCAGGCTTGTTGGTGCGATTGATGGGACTGAAAATGCTGATACTTGATGAAGCTGGGCACTTGTTAGACCTAGGATTTCGGAAGGATATAGAGAAAATTGTTGATTGTTTGCCTCGTCAAAGGCAGTCCTTGCTCTTTACTGCAACAATTCCAAAAGAGGTTCGACTATCCTTATACTTCAAGTCTGAAGTTTAAAGGAACAATTTTACTAGGCACTTGGTATATTTTGCGGCATGAAACCACTCAAAGCCCAGATTTTACTTGATTATGAATATGCAGGTTCGCCGAATATCACAGCTTGTCTTGAAGAAGGACCATGCCTTTGTTGACACAGTGGGTTTAGGTTGTGTTGAAACTCATGATAAGGTATATAACATTGACCAGTTGGTGTAGTTTCCAATATAGAATTTATTATGAATCTTGCTTTTACATCTCTGTTCAGCCTCTTAATGTGAAACAGTTCTGGTGTACATCATTTTAATTACTTTATTATAGATGGTTGAAATGGTTCTGATAATACCTGAAGCATAAAATATGACATTGGAGTAATGAATCGATCTCTACTTGTGAGTGCAGGTTAAGCAATCATCTCTTGTTGAACCACATGAATTGCATTTTCAAATAGTGCACCAGCTTCTGATGGAGCATATCTCGCAATCACCTGATTATAAGGTTTGATGTTATAGCTTGTGGATTCAAATGTTTGGTTGTGTTGTATGTGCCTGAGGCTTAACGTTGTATCTTTCAGGTTATTGTTTTCTGTACGACTGGAATGGTAACATCCCTCCTCTTTCATGTTCTTCGTGAAATGAAAATGAATGTTAAGGAGATGCATTCCAGGAAGCCTCAACTCTATCGAACTCGTATCTCTGAGGAATTCAAGGTATCAAAACGACTGATTCTTGTTACCTCTGATGTATCCGCACGTGGAATGAATTATCCTGATGTTTCCTTAGTCATTCAGGTATTTGCCAGCTCAATTATGTTTTTCTTATAGGTTGAACCTAATTATATCACTGACATGTGAATTAATTGATTTTTCTAACGTATGTAAAAATTACATGTATATCTATTTTCTGTGTACATAAATGACGTAGTGGACCAACATTAATATGTTCCGACTGAATGCAGATGCGGTGGCTCAGCAGGAGTTCAATTTTTTTCCTTCTTAGATTTACATAGCATTCCCAAGCCTACATTGTGTATAGTGTTGGCTTTTATGTTTAACGACGATGGTAGTGCTTCTCACATTGAGCGTTAATGTATATAGTTTCTTCTTGAGTATTAGTTTTCCAATCATTGCTTAGATTTAGCGATTATGAGATTTGTCGAATTGTTTTTCTGAAAAGATGTTAGAGGCAGAACTAGCTCACTTTGCTTTGATCCACTCATTCAGCTATGTGGAGATTTGTGGGGACTCGAACATATTTGAATGCATAAAGAGCTACTCACCATAGCACATTAGAACATAAATGTCTGCATCTATTAACTATTTCACATTAAACTAACAAAGAAGGGAAAAAGGATTTAAAATATAACTGATGAATGAGTTTTTGTATGTGGCTGCACTGCCTTGTAGTAAAAGTAATACGTAGTCTGATTGTTACCAGGTGGGTATTCCTTCTGACCGGGATCAATATATACATCGTCTTGGAAGAACGGGACGAGAAGGCAAAGAAGGACAAGGCATATTGTTACTTGCACCATGGGAGGAGTATTTTCTGGATGAATTAAAAGATTTGCCTGTTGAAAAATTTCCTACGCTGCGATTGGATCCAGGCACTAAACTTAAGGTTCTTGCATCACCTCCAATTCTATTCTTTGTATTTGTATCTGAATTCTGAATCGCATTATTGAGTTCAGATACTATTTCTGGGCATATGGGAAAGAACAAAATTTAAAATGAAGTTGAATAAAACCTGAAGAAAAAAAAAACTTATTGAATCAAAAAGAGGTTGTGTTTACAGTTTACAAGTTGAAGATTCTTAAAGCTTGCTCTCTTTTCATGGTCCAATCCAACCATTGTTGAGATGATTAATTAAGTCAATTTGTAGATTTCAGATTTCTGGAATTTTTACTAGACATGGCAATCAGTACCCCAATCCTAGTGATGAACTAGGTTTTGTTCATTAAAATTTCCCATATTTGTTTTATTAGTATTTAGGAAATCTGCTAGTAGCTTCTAGGTTTTCATTATCTTGTTTGTATCAGTTAGTTTGAAATACAATCATGTGCGGGTTTCTTATTTGTAATGCTGGGTTTTCGCTTATTCTTGCAGATTGAGGATTCATTAGCCAAGATTGACGGTAGTGTCAAAGAAGCAGCCTTTCATGCTTGGCTTGGGTACTATAACTCAATCAGGGAAATTGGCCGGGATAAAACCACACTTGTTGAGCAAGCCAACCAATTTTGTCAATCAATTGGTTTGCAAAAACCTCCTTCTCTCTTTAGAAAGACAGCATTGAAGATGGGCTTGAGAGATATACCTGGCATAAGAATACGAAAGTAGCATACATTTGGAACATGGATAAGCAACCTGCTGATTTGACTGGCTGGGATAGGAAGACAAGGAAGTCAAGGACCTTCATTCTCGTCTAAAGTGTGTAAACAGGTTCACCTAGTTCAAGAAGTTGTTTCACATGAAAAGTTGTCTTATGGTGAATGCCTGCCTAGTCTAGCACTGGTTGTTGAAATGGCTGTAGAAGCACACCTTTATCGCATGTTATTGCCAAATACAATGGTTTCTTTAGGTTGCATCATGCTATATATCGATATTTGTGAAGCAGATGTATGCCTCATTGTACATTCTATCCGTATTGTAAGCATTCTAATTATAATATGAAGCTGCATGTTCTCTTTCTTATTTCCTCCTCGGTCTAAAAAAGTAGAGCAACTCATAAAAATGTTGATATGAACTAAAGCATCGCTAGTAGTAGAATGGCAATCGGACAAAAACTACGTTGGCTTCAGAAGGTAATGGCAGTTTTTAATTGAGTTTGGGAATTTGAGCAACTCATATCATATATATGTGAATGTCAATTATTATTGTTTGTAGTAAAAACAATGATATTTTTGGAAAGAATGAGTACATTTTTGCGCAGCCCAAATGTCTGAATTTGATTTTCCATTTCCATGCATTCACGAGTAATGTACACTTGATTTGCGCAGCCTGAATGTCTAAATTTCACTTCCAAAAGTGTACTAATTGGTGTTCGATTGAAACAGAAATTGTCTGATCATGCTGAATCAGGGACTAATGCTGACACTCTCTTTCCTTGCAGACTTACCTCAAACAACTTGTTCTTCCAGCCTGGAATGTCATAGCAGTGGGTGGATTTGAACAAGCTATCAAGAATTAATTGGAAAGAGCTTGTGTCATTGGCTGTTCCTTGTCTTTAAGAGCTGAATTCATGAAGGTTATTGGTACTCATTGCAAGAACTTATCTGAGCTTAAAGTTATGTTCCCTTTTGACATAGATTTTGCAAGGGCCATGCTGCCTATACATCAAAACTTAAGGTCTTTAAAGTCTTCAGAGCATAATGGTGCACAAGGAAGCTTTGGTTTTTATATTGGACAAAATGTAACATCTAGAAGTGCCTCCTTAAAGAGGACTCCGAATCTCCAGACTCCGTTGTCGAACATAAACACCTCGACAAGTCAATCCTTGACCTCACGGCTCAAGACGTTACTTTTTTGTCTGAGAGAGTCCTGCATAATGTGAGGGGCACCATTGCATGGTTGAACTTTGTGAGTGTAATAATGTCTGAACTATAAATGTGGACATGCTGTAAATAAAGTTTGCTTTTGTAGACTATTTCCTTTTCATGCTGCAGATAGCTTGTGTTAAGCCTGAATACGACTATAAAGTACTTTTTTTTTCTGATGAACAAAGCAACCTTAGACATTTTCTGAGCTCCAGAACTTCTGGAACAGAAAGATCATCAATTGTGACCTTAGCTGTCCAAAAATTATACTAGGGTCTAATGTGATTTACGTACTTCTCCGAAGGTGAATACCGTATTCTACAAGAGTCATTTTGATTGTGCCTGGCTAGTACGCAACAGATTGCAAATTCAAGTCATCACTCAATTTGATAATGTTCCTTGATAAGGACATTAATAGTGAATTTTTCCATATAAGTTCAACATCAAAATAACACTGACGTCAGAAGAATCCCTATTTTTCTGTAACAAGTATAGTGATGTTTTGAAATAATTTATCTGCCGTGCATTTCTTTAATCAAAGACAAGGCGGCCAATGGCCATCATTACTAACAAATGTTTGCAGGCAAGAAAAATGGGAAGCAAATAATATTGTCTTCTTTTATTATAAAGGAAGTCAAATTAGGCAGCTGCTGTTTTAATGCTCAAAAGGCCGAAAACATTACTGAGATGTTCTTCTTACAGCCGAATCAAGCTCTCAATTCAGTTTTAAAACAACATGAAGAGGCTTTGAACAAAATGCTTATGGTCAAATAAAGCTCAAACTAAGAAAAAAAAATAAAAGCGCTAGGGGCTTGTAGCTCAAGTGGGTAAGAACTTACGAGCATTTACTTTTGCATTCAAGGTCCGAGGTTTGATTACCCCCTCCCCAATATCATTTGTATAAAAAACGAAACAAAACCAAAGCATACCAAAACTTGTTTTAGATGAGAGGTCATGGGTAGGTGTGTGTGTCTCTCACAACCCTAGCAATAGAGGCCGTAGAGCATGCGTAGGCTTTAGAGCCTGTCCTAATCAAAATATCAAATCTAATTATTCAAGCCCCGTAATAGGGAGAAGAACTTGCATGTCACAAGAATAACACTATTTTGCTATCCTCATCTAATTATGTTATGTTATGTAAAATTCTTATCACGAGTGACGGAACATAGGCAGTCTAGCATCCCATTAATTTCTAAACTTTGGAACTACGCTGGTTTGATCCCGTAAAGGGTACGTAGGCAGTCTAGCATCCTAATAGACGCAACCGCAACCAAATCCCCACAAATCAAATATCTACCTTTACACAAATCAAGTCCGAACTACGTTGGTTTGATCTCTTTGAAAGGGTACGTAGGCAATCTAGAGATTCAATCTAGATGCAACCATCCCAAACACAACTCCATATCGAATCCCTGGCTTATTCAACTAAATTCACTCAAACACCCCTCAATCGAATTCATTCAAATTCCCCTTTTTGCAATGAGTCATCTATTCATTGCGAATCTTTGAACTACGAGTGGCTTGATTCCTGCAAAGGATACGTAGGCACCCTGAGGTTGAACTTGGGAGCAGCCGCAAAACCAAACACATACATTCTGTTTCTTTATGATGGAATCAAAGGGTTTTCCCTTGTAGCGAGGGATTGTAATTAAGAGACTTGCGTCTTTAATGGGTCGAACCTAAAATAATAAAACCCCATTAATTGATTAGTGGTGGTGAAATTATGTTTGGAGATTTACATTTTTCTTCAACAGGTTGCATTCTATATCTTGCTCGAAAATGAACATCAGAGTACAGAGATTGTGGGATAAAATAATCTTCCATAAGATTCTTACCCCGAGAATGTCTATGTCTGTCCACATTCGGTGCCCGGCCTTCTCGTGAACCACGGCGGCTCTGATTTTCTTCCTCTAGCAAAGCAATGGCCACACCAAGTTGCTCATCTAGTTCTCTCTGCGCCCTTTTGCTTGTAGCTCTTCTACGCATTCTTGCTCGCTTTTCTCGCTCTTGCCTCTCCAAAACCTCTTCCATGTTGTCTGACATTGAGAATAGAGAATGAAATCTAAAATATGAGAAATGAAATCTAAAATATGAGAAATGAAGATGTAGAGAAGATATGGTGTGAGAGGTATGAGCTAAGCCTCTGCATTTATAGAAAAATTTAGGCAGATAGAGATGACACGTGGCGCAATTTTAGAGGGTGAAAATCTTATCTGAAATTTGAAATTCACATGAAATTTGAAATTTGAAATTTATCTGGAATTTGAATTTTGAAATGTATCTGAAATTTGAAATTTGAAATTTATCTGAATTTGAATTTTGAAATGTATCTGAAATTTGAAATTTATCTGAAATTTGAAACCGAAAATCTGATCCGATATGAATAGTATTGACACATAAGAACCCAAAAATCTTATCCGAAAATATTATCCAAATTAATTGTTTAAGTAAACAAAGTTGTGAAAAAAACAAAAAAATGAATAGTATTTGCCATGGCAAGCCTTGCATTGCTGGAAATACAATTTTGCCCTAGGCGACACTATTCACGTGAATAGTACCGCCTAGGGCTCCCTTGCCATGACAATGGGCTAACTGGTGGAAGTGCTCTTATATCGGCTGAAGATGAAATAAAGTGATAGGACAGTCACCCACACTACATCACCCTGCACTATCCATCGCCTTCTTATATCACCTCTTTCCTGAAAAGCTAGGAAACGGTTATCCTTTTCTCTTAGTATGCTTGCCATGTGGCATCATCCATAATCATGTATAAGTACCTAAGAGCATCTCCGAGAGAGTCCAAATTTTAGCCAAATTCTAGTTAAAATAGCTAGAAAATTATTATAGCAAACTACTTAAAATGTGTTTTCTTCAGCAATATTCTCTATTTTAGATAATCTCAAATATTTTATTATTTTGTTCTCCCTCTCGCTCTTTCTCCCAAATGTCTCTATCTCTTTCCCAAATTTTAACATGAGACCACATTGTTTAGTGATATTTCTTTCCAACATGAATTGAAAAAGAGGAGAAGAGATCTGGAAATTGAAACCTTTATTAAAACTAAAATTTATTGTTCAAAACACATTGTGCATACACACGTACATGTCACATGTGCATAGGTATATTATAAGCAAACACTTATATCATTTTACATCTCAAATTTTCATTCAAAGGTTGACAATTCAGTCTGTTCAAAGTAGCGGCCAGAAACTCTAATATCCGGCAACAAAGCCGCCTTCACCGGACCTTTAGCAGCTTCTTCAGCTGTGAGGATACCGGTATAATTGTTCATGTCTGTGGCGGTAAAACCAGGACTGACTGCGTTAATGGCAATGCTAGGATACTTTTTAGCCAAGACTCTGGTATAAGCATTCAGAGCTGCTTTGGATACAATGTAGGCAGATTGATTAATAGGCCAGCTTTTGGCTTCAATCAAATTGTGCTTCACATCCTCCAAAAATCCCTCAACTAAGTTGTCCACTTTCTCTTCTGTGAGGCTATCACTGTCTCCTAGCACCTTATTGGCTTCCTCATTTCGAATAACCTAAAGATCAATAAACCGATATGTTTATATCAATCTAACAACATAACATAACATATTGTTGTATATAGATTTATGATTCGGATTCGGTTGTGTACCCTTAGTTGTCCCAATGCAGAGGAGACATTGACTACCCTTGCCGAGTTGGATTTTTGAAGAAGTGGAATAAGTGCTTTTGTGAGCTGCTTAATTCCATAGTAGTTTGTTTTGAAGCAATCCCCTGCTGTCTCGTAGGTTTGCTTTACATATTCATTCTTGATACCATTGGGACCTATAAGCTGCATCGGTATTTGCTCTTGTCAATGATATATTCATTAGTAAGTGATTCAAGTACATCAAAATATATCATAAAATTGTTAGCTTAGCTTGATACAGATTGAGTTCTAGTTTTTTTTTTTTGTCTAAAGAAATATCTGAATTTTATTGACTTACATCCTCATGCCTAATTGCCAACTTCTCTTTGTTCTAGTTTTTTTTTTTGTCTAAAGAAATATCTGAATTTTATTGACTTACATCCTCAGGCCTAATTGCCAACTTCTCTTTGTCATCAGTGAGGAATAAAGATCCAATAACTCCTGCATTATTGACCTGCAATATATTTATAAATAAATAAAACACACATTTCTGTTATAAGTGGTTAAGAAAAATAAAGTGATGAGAAGAAAAGATAACATGCAGTTTCCACAAGAAGATGCACAGAGAGAGAGAGAGAGAGAGAGAGAGAGAGATCAAAAGAGTTACCAATATGTCAAGCTTTCCAAACCGAGTTTGGAGAAAATCAGCCAGAGAAGCAATGCTAGTTTGGTCAGTGACATCCAGCTGATGAAAGACCACATCAGAGAAGCCAGAAGCCTTTAGCTTCTCAACAGCTTCAGTGCCCCTCCTCTCATCTCTTGCAGTTAATATCACCCCAACTCCATTAGAACCTAATTGCCTGCTTATCTCAAATCCAATCCCTTTGTTGCCTCCAGTTACAACTGCAATCCTATTTTGAGGAAATTCAAAACCAAAATTAAGAAAGAATTTTAATTCAATGGTGAAATTAACAAACAAATTGAAAGACAGATGTACCTCTTAGATCCAAAAGTGATTGTTGTTTCTTCCATTTTCTGTAGATGATGGTTTACAAGGAATTCCGAGTGCTTTTGCTTTCTGTTCTTGAAGATATTTATAGTTTATTTATCTCCTAAATTGTCAAAGTTGATTCAACCTATGAGTTTTTACTGGTGACGTATGCCATGACATCTTTCCAAAATGCTTTTGCTTTCCAATGTGTCACCATGAATTATTGGGGGGAGACTGTGGAAAAAGCAAAAGGAGAGAGAAATTTTTTAAAAGAAGCCAAAATGGACAAAATTGCCCTTATTTATTTTTGGATTTCCTAAGAAATCATTTACATTTGCATGTCTTTGATTTAAAAGTTGAGAGGTTTTTTCCAAAAGTGAAAATTTTTTTATGGCTAAAACCTAAATTTACTTATTATATTCCCGTATGCCATGACATCTTTCCAAAATGCTTTTGCTTTCCAATGTGTCTCCGGCCCCGTAGCCACCATGAATTATTGGGGATATTATATTCCCGTATTGACTTTTTTTTTTTTTAATGAAATGGTCTTAAGTTCTCTGTTGTCTTAAGATCCATTGAGGTAAGGGCTGACAAAGCTTCTTATTATTTCTATGTTTAGGTTTTTAACTTGCATGAATTTTTGTTTGTTTTCATCAATGGGTTTGCAAGTTGCAACTTGTTGATAGCAACACTTTGAGTTTCCAGTGTCTTCTAACATTAGAACGAGATATTAATAGACCAAAAGCTAGTTGACATTTAGCAAACTTGACTTCAAATGCCTTGTATTAAACTTCATCACATTTTTAACAAAATATTTAGAAAGAAAATATTTATAAGACTCGGACTCGGACTCGTGTATGGGTTAAACGCTCTTAACCACTTGTACGACATTTTTTTCTCTTCCTTAAACTGAAAATAATAACAAATTGCGACCAGAAAAAGAAAAAGAAAAAGAAAAACCTGAAAATAACAACAGAGGCCCATTTTATAGCAAAGGCCCATTTTATAGCGAAGCATGACAAACCTCTGCTTCAAATTAAAATGTAGGCCCATACCCATCGTCTTCCTTAAACCCTAAACCAGTAAAACCCTTCCCCTCTCTCTCTCTCTCTCCCCCCATCTCTTCGATCACTGAATCACTAACCACACACAATATGTCCGGTTCGATCCTTTTGGAACGGTCGAGAGACTTCTCGAAGCTTCTATGCAGGCTCGTACTGACCCGACCCATGGGCGGCGGGCCCCGGACCTTCCCGGGAGGCGTCACCAAATGGAAATGGAAGCGCATGCACGAAAAACGAGCCAAAGAGAAGGAGAAGTGCCTCTTAGAACAAGAGAAACAGCTCTACGAGGCCCGTCTCCGCTCCCAAATCCGGGCCAAAGTCGCCGGGAAACCCGACCCGTTTTCAAATCAGGGTTCAGAAACCGGGCACAACCCTATGAACCCCAACGAGCACCTTAAAGCCCTAGCAGATCGGTTCATGAAAGAAGGCGCAGAAGATTTGTGGAACGAAAAGGATGGGCCGATTGATGACCGGCCTCCACCGGTTGGCTCGGACGCACGGACGAGATCGGTTACCGCACCGCCGTTAGACCTGAGGAAGCTGATATCGAAAGGTCGTGATTTGGCGGGAAATGGTAGAAGTGTAAACTTGATAAATTTGAGTGGCAATCACGTTAGGGGTAGGAACTACTCAGTTCAGAGCCGAGGGCGCTTTCGGAGAAACGATAATTAAGTGATGAAGACTCGGATTTCGATTCAGAGGGTGAGTCCGTACAGCCCTTTGCTAATGAGAATTCGAAATTTGGGAGAAATGTGAGGAAATTAGGGAGTAGTGCTTCATTGGGAAAGTATGATGTGAAGATTATTAAGAGGAGGGTGCCCCTTAATTCATTAGACGAGGAGAGTGATTTTGCGCAGCAGGTTGAGTCGATAAGGTATGAGCTTAGTAAGAAAAATGCTGCTGGAAATGAAGGAGGGGAGGATAGGGAACTGGAGGAGACAATTCTTAGTGGAAAGAGGTATGCAAAATTATTGTACTTTGGTTGGTTTTCTTATATTACATTTGTGGACATGTTAAAATTTTAGTCTTTGATCAGTTAAATGTGTATGTGCCCATTGGTGATCCGGTTGGTTTTCGGTTTTTGGCAGATTTGATGGGTGTGGTATATCTCCATTGACAGTCAAGGCACTGACTTCTGCTGGCTATATTCAAATGACAAGGGTACAGGAGGCTGCTCTTTCTGTTTGTCTTGAAGGTGAGGAGTTGGCTACTTGTTTTAGCCATGTTATTTGGTTTTTTCTTTCCTTGTTAAATTACATAGAACGCCTCCACTTGTAGTTCAAACCCAAGTCATCCTAGGGTTGGATGAGATCCTAATCTGCTAAGGTGTCCTCTAGGGGACGTTTAGTTAATCAATTTGTCCAAACTCATATGATCATATCAAATGATCGATAGTTAATTTCTGGGTCCTCCGGCCTAATTGACTTGAAAAAAGGGTGTGACGATTCTTTTAACAAAAAAATCAAACGGTATGCGATGATTTTCATTCTTATTTGTTACAGGAAAAGATGCATTGATCAAAGCTAAAACAGGCACCGGAAAAACTGCAGCTTTTGTGGTACATCATTTTACTTTTTTGTTATTTTAGAGTTATTCATAGCATTTTAGGTTCTTTCTTTTCAATTCTCTTGTTAAACACAAACAGCTTCCTGCTATTGAAGCAGTTGTGAAGGCTAAGACTAGCCATACCAATCAACGGGTGTCTCCAGTTCTTGTTCTTATCCTCTGCCCTACAAGAGAACTTGCAAGTCAGATAGCTGCAGAAACAAATGTTTTGTTGAAGTACCATGATGGCATAGGTCTGCAAACATTAGTTGGGGGCACGCGATTCAAAGAGGACCAGAAACGTCTAGAATCAAATCCATGCCAGGTTTGTACATTTGGCTTGGTCATTGAAAGTCCTGCTTAATTTTAGTGTGGTTGTGAAGAGAGTAAGAATCCATTGTACAAATGTTTCGCAGATAATAGTTGCAACTCCTGGCAGGTTGCTGGACCACATTGAGAATAAGTCAGGCTTGTCGGTGCGATTGATGGGACTGAAAATGCTGATACTTGATGAAGCTGGGCACTTGTTAGACCTAGGATTTCGGAAGGATATAGAGAAAATTGTTGATTGTTTGCCTCGTCAAAGGCAGTCCTTGCTCTTTACTGCAACAATTCCAAAAGAGGTTCGACTATCCTTATACTTCAAGTCTGAAGTTTAAAGGAACAATTTTACTAGGCACTTGGTATATTTTGCTGTATGAAACCACTCAAAGCCCAGATTTTACTTGATTATGAATATGCAGGTTCGCTGAATATCACAGCTTGTCTTGAAGAAGGACCATGCCTTTGTTGACACAGTGGGTTTAGGTTGTGTTGAAACTCATGATAAGGTATATAACATTGACCAGTTGGTGTAGTTTCCAATATAGAATTTATTATGAATCTTGCTTTTACATCTCTGTTCAGCCTCTTAATGTGAAACAGTTCTGGTGTACATCACTTTAATTACTTTATTATAGATGGTTGAAATGGTTCTGATAATACCTGAAGCATAAAATATGACATTGGAGTAATGAATCGATCTCTACTTGTGAGTGCAGGTTAAGCAATCATCTCTTGTTGAACCACATGAATTGCATTTTCAAATAGTGCACCAGCTTCTGATGGAGCATATCTCGCAATCACCTGATTATAAGGTTTGATGTTATAGCTTGTGGATTCAAATGTTTGGTTGTGTTGTATGTGCCTGAGGCCTAACGTTGTATCTTTCAGGTTATTGTTTTCTGTACGACTGGAATGGTAACATCCCTCCTCTTTCATGTTCTTCGTGAAATGAAAATGAATGTTAAGGAGATGCATTCCAGGAAGCCTCAACTCTATCGAACTCGTATCTCTGAGGAATTCAAGGTATCAAAACGACTGATTCTTGTTACCTCTGATGTATCCGCACGTGGAATGAATTATCCTGATGTTTCCTTAGTCATTCAGGTATTTGCCAGCTCAATTATGTTTTTCTTATAGGTTGAACCTAATTATATCACTGACATGTGAATTAACTGATTTTTCTAACGTATGTAAAAATTACATGTATATCTATTTTCTGTGTACATAAATGACGTAGTGGACCAACATTAATATGTTCCGACTGAATGCAGATGCGGTGGCTCAGCAGGAGTTCAATTTTTTTCCTTCTTAGATTTACATAGCATTCCCAAGCCTACATTGTGTATAGTGTTGGCTTTTATGTTTAACGACGATGGTAGTGCTTCCCACATTGAGCGTTAATGTATATAGTTTCTTCTTGAGTATTAGTTTTCCAATCATTGCTTAGATTTAGCGATTATGAGATTTGTCGAATTGTTTTTCTGAAAAGATGTTAGAGGCAGAACTAGCTCACTTTGCTTTGATCCACTCATTCAGCTATGTGGAGATTTGTGGGGACTCGAACATATTTGAATGCATAAAGAGCTACTCACCATAGCACATTAGAACATAAATGTCTGCATCTATTAACTATTTCACATTAAACTAACAAAGAAGGGAAAAAGGATTTAAAATATAACTGATGAATGAGTTTTTGTATGTGGCTGCACTGCCTTGTAGTAAAAGTAATACGTAGTCTGATTGTTACCAGGTGGGTATTCCTTCTGACCGGGATCAATATATACATCGTCTTGGAAGAACGGGACGAGAAGGCAAAGAAGGACAAGGCATATTGTTACTTGCACCATGGGAGGAGTATTTTCTGGATGAATTAAAAGATTTGCCTGTTGAAAAATTTCCTACGCTGCGATTGGATCCAGGCACTAAACTTAAGGTTCTTGCATCACCTCCAATTCTATTCTTTGTATTTGTATCTGAATTCTGAATCGCATTATTGAGTTCAGATACTATTTATGGGCATATGGGAAAGAACAAAATTTAAAATGAAGTTGAATAAAACCTGAAGAAAAAAAAAACTTATTGAATCAAAAAGAGGTTGTGTTTACAGTTTACAAGTTGAAGTTTCTTAAAGCTTGCTCTCTTTTCATGGTCCAATCCAACCATTGATGAGATGATTAATTAAGTCAATTTGTAGATTTCAGATTTCTGGAATTTTTACTAGACATGGCAATCAGTACCCCAATCCTAGTGATGAACTAGGTTTTGTTCATTAAAATTTCCCATATTTGTTTTATTAGTATTTAGGATATCTGCTAGTAGCTTCTAGGTTTTCATTATCTTGTTTGTATCAGTTAGTTTGAAATACAATCATGTGCGGGTTTCTTATTTGTAATGCTGGGTTTTCGCTTATTCTTGCAGATTGAGGATTCATTAGCCAAGATTGACGGTAGTGTCAAAGAAGCAGCCTTTCATGCTTGGCTTGGGTACTATAACTCAATCAGGGAAATTGGCCGGGATAAAACCACACTTGTTGAGCAAGCCAACCAATTTTGTCAATCAATCGGTTTGCAAAAACCTCCTTCTCTCTTTAGAAAGACAGCATTGAAGATGGGCTTGAGAGATATACCTGGCATAAGAATACGAAAGTAGCATACATTTGGAACATGGATAAGCAACCTGCTGATTTGACTGGCTGGGATAGGAAGACAAGGAAGTCAAGGACCTTCATTCTCGTCTAAAGTGTGTAAACAGGTTCACCTAGTTCAAGAAGTTGTTTCACATGAAAAGTTGTCTTATGGTGAATGCCTGCCTAGTCTAGCACTGGTTGTTGAAATGGCTGTAGAAGCACACCTTTATCGCATGTTATTGCCAAATACAATGGTTTCTTTAGGTTGCATCATGCTATATAGTGATATTTGTGAAGCAGATGTATGCCTCATTGTACATTCTATCCGTATTGTAAGCATTCTAATTATAATATGAAGCTGCATGTTCTCTTTCTTATATCCTCCTCGGTCTAAAAAAGTAGAGCAACTCATAAAAATGTTGATATGAACTAAAGCATCGCTAGTAGTAGAATGGCAATCGGACAAGGCTTCAGAAGGTAATGGCAGTTTTTAATTGAGTTAGGGAATTTGAGCAACTCATATCATATATATGTGAATGTCAATTATTATTGTTTGTAGTAAAAACAATGATATTTTTGGAAAGAATGAGTGCATTTTTGCGCAGCCCAAATGTCTGAATTGGATTTTCCATTTCCATGCATTCACGAGTAATGTACACTTGATTTGCACAGCCTGAATGTCTAAATTTCACTTCCAAAAGTGTACTAATTGGTGTTCGATTGAAACAGAAATTGTCTGATCATGCTGAATCAGGGACTAATGCTGACACTCTCTTTCCTTGCAGACTTACCTCAAACAACTTGTTCTTCCAGCCTGGAATGTCATAGCAGTGGGTGGATTTGAACAAGCTATCAAGAATTAATTGGAAAGAGCTTGTGTCATTGGCTGTTCCTTGTCTTTAAGAGCTGAATTCATGCAGGTTATTGGTACTCATTGCAAGAACTTATCTGAGCTTAAAGTTATGTTCCCTTTTGACATAGATTTTGCAAGGGCCATGCTGCCTATACATCAAAACTTAAGGTCTTTAAAGTCTTCAGAGCATAATGGTGCACAAGGAAGCTTTGGTTTTTATATTGGACAAAATGTAACATCTAGAAGTGCCTCCTTAAAGAGGACTCCGAATCTCCAGACTCCGTTGTCGAACATAAACACCTCGACAAGTCAATCCTTGACCTCACGGCTCAAGACGTTACTTTTTTGTCAGAGAGTCCTGCATAATGTGAGGGGCACCATTGCATGGTTGAACTTTGTGAGTGTAATAATGTCTGAACTATAAATGTGGACATGCTGTAAATAAAGTTTGCTTTTGTAGACTATTTCCTTTTCATGCTGCAGATAGCTTGTGTTAAGCCTGAATACGACTATAAAGGACTTTTTTTTTCTGATGAACAAAGCAACCTTAGACATTTTCTGAGCTCCAGAACTTCTGGAACAGAAAGATCATCAATTGTGACCTTAGCTGTCCAAAAATTATACTAGGGTCTAATGTGATTTACGTACTTCTCCGAAGGTGAATACCGTATTCTACAAGAGTCATTTTGATTGTGCCTGGCTAGTACTCAACAGATTGCAAATTCAAGTCATCACTCAATTTGATAATGTTCCTTGATAAGGACATTAATAGTGAATTTTTCCATATAAGTTCAACATCAAAATAACACTGACGTCAGAAGAATCCCTATTTTTCTGTAACAAGTATAGTGATGTTTTGAAATAATTTATCTGCCGTGCATTTCTTTAATCAAAGACAAGGCGGCCAATGGCCATCATTACTAACAAATGTTTGCAGGCAAGAAAAATGGGAAGCAAATAATATTGTCTTCTTTTATTATAAAGGAAGTCAAATTAGGCAGCTGCTGTTTTAATGCTAAAAAGGCCGAAAACATTACTGAGATGTTCTTCTTACAGCCGAATCAAGCTCTCAATTCAGTTTTAAAACAACATGAAGAGGCTTTGAACAAAATGCTTATGGTCAAATAAAGCTCAAACTAAGAAAAAAAAATAAAAGCGCAAGGGGCTTGTAACTCAAGTGGGTGAGAAATTACGAGCATTTACTTTTGCATTCAAGGTCCGAGGTTTGATTACCCCCTCCCCAATATCATTTGTATAAAAAACGAAACAAAACCAAAGCATACCAAAACTTGTTTTAGATGAGAGGTCATGGGTAGGTGTGTGTGTCTCTCACAACCCTAGCAATAGAGGCCGTAGAGCATGCGTAGGCTTTAGAGCCTGTCCTAATCAAAATATCAAATCTAATTATTCAAGCCCCGTAATAGGGAGAAGAACTTCCATGTCACAAGAATAACACTATTTTGCTATCCTCATCTAATTATGTTATGTTATGTAAAATTCTTATCACGAGTGATGGAACATAGGCAGTCTAGCATCCCATTAATTTCTAAACTTTGAAACTACGCTGGTTTGATCCCGTAAAAGGTACGTAGGCAGTCTAGCATCCTAATAGACGCAACCGCAACCAAATCCCCACAAATCAAATATCTACCTTTACACAAATCAAGTCCGAACTACGTTGGTTTGATCTCTTTGAAAGGGTACGTAGGCAATCTAGAGATTCAATCTAGATGCAACCATCCCAAACACAACTCCATATCGAATCCCTGGCTTATTCAACTAAATTCACTCAAACACCCCTCAATCAATTCATTCAAATTCCCCTTTTTGCAATGAGTCATCTATTCATTGCGAATCTTTGAACTACGAGTGGCTTGATTCCTGAAAAGGATACAGGCACCCTGAGGTTGAACTTGGGAGCAGCCGCAAAACCAAACACATACATTCTGTTTCTTTATGATGGAATCAAAGGGTTTTCCCTTGTAGCGAGGGATTGTAATTAAGAGACTTGCGTCTTTAATGGGTCGAACCTAAAATAATAAAACCCCATTAATTGATTAGTGGTGGTGAAATTATGTTTGGAGATTTACATTTTTCTTCAACAGGTTGCATTCTATATCTTGCTCGAAAATGAACATCAGAGTACAGAGATTGTGGGATAAAATAATCTTCCATAAGATTCTTACCCCGAGAATGTCTATGTCTGTCCACATTCGGTGCCCGGCCTTCTCGTGAACCACGGCGGCTCTGATTTTCTTCCTCTAGCAAAGCAATGGCCACACCAAGTTGCTCATCTAGTTCTCTCTGCGCCCTTTTGCTTGCAGCTCTTCTACGCATTCTTGCTCGCTTTCTCGCTCTTGCCTCTCCAAAACCTCTTCCATGTTGTCTGACATTGAGAATAGAGAATGAAATCTAAAATATGAGAAATGAAATCTAAAATATGAGAAATGAAGATGTAGAGAAGATATGGTGTGAGAGGTATGAGCTAAGCCTCTGCATTTATAGAAAAATTTAGGCAGATAGAGATGACACGTGGCGCAATTTTAGAGGTGAAAATCTTATCTGAAATTTGAAATTCACATGAAATTTGAAATTTGAAATTTATCTGGAATTTAAATTTTGAAATGTATCTGAAATTTGAAATTTGAAATTTATCTGGAATTTGAATTTTGAAATGTATCTGAAATTTGACATTTTGAATTTATCTGAAATTTGAATTTTGAAATGTATCTGAAATTTGAAACCGAAAATCTGATCCGATATGAATAGTATTGACACATAAGAACCCAAAAATCTTATCCGAAAATATTATCCAAATTAATTGTTTAAGTAAACAAAGTTGTGAAAAAACAAAAAAAATGAATAGTATTTGCCATGGCAAGCCTTGCATTGCTGGCAACACAATTTTTTTGCCCTAGACAGCACTATTCACGTGAATTGTACCCGCTTAGGGCTCCGCCATGGCAAGGGCTAACTGGTGGAAGTGCTCTTATATCGGTTGAAGATGAAATAAAGTGATAGGACAGTCACCCACACTACATCACCCTGCACTATCCATCGCCTTCTTATATCACCTCTTTCCTGAAAAGCTAGGAAACGGTTATCCTTTTCTCTTAGTATGCTTGCCATGTGGCATCATCCATAATCATGTATAAGTACCTAAGAGCATCTCCGAGAGAGTCCAAATTTTAGCCAAATTCTAGTTAAAATAGCTAGAAAATTATTATAGCAAACTACTTAAAATGTGTTTTCTTCAGCAATATTCTCTATTTTAGATAATCTCAAATATTTTATTATTTTGTTCTCCCTCTCGCTCTTTCTCCCAAATGTCTCTATCTCTTTCCCAAATTTTAACATGAGACCACATTGTTTAGTGATATTTCTTTCCAACATGAATTGAAAAAGAGGAGAAGAGATCTGGAAATTGAAACCTTTATTAAAACTAAAATTTATTGTTCAAAACACATTGTGCATACACACGTACATGTCACATGTGCATAGGTATATTATAAGCAAACACTTATATCATTTTACATCTCAAATTTTCATTCAAAGGTTGACAATTCAGTCTGTTCAAAGTAGCGGCCAGAAACTCTAATATCCGGCAACAAAGCCGCCTTCACCGGACCTTTAGCAGCTTCTTCAGCTGTGAGGATACCGGTATAATTGTTCATGTCTGTGGCGGTAAAACCAGGACTGACTGCGTTAATGGCAATGCTAGGATACTTTTTAGCCAAGACTCTGGTATAAGCATTCAGAGCTGCTTTGGATACAATGTAGGCAGATTGATTAATAGGCCAGCTTTTGGCTTCAATCAAATTGTGCTTCACATCCTCCAAAAATCCCTCAACTAAGTTGTCCACTTTCTCTTCTGTGAGGCTATCACTGTCTCCTAGCACCTTATTGGCTTCCTCATTTCGAATAACCTAAAGATCAATAAACCGATACGTTTATATCAATCTAACAACATAACATAACATATTGTTGTATATAGATTTATGATTCGGATTCGGTTGTGTACCCTTAGTTGTCCCAATGCAGAGGAGACATTGACTACCCTTGCCGAGTTGGATTTTTGAAGAAGTGGAATAAGTGCTTTTGTGAGCTGCTTAATTCCATAGTAGTTTGTTTTGAAGCAATCCCCTGCTGTCTCGTAGGTTTGCTTTACATATTCATTCTTGATACCATTGGGACCTATAAGCTGCATCGGTATTTGCTCTTGTCAATGATATATTCATTAGTAAGTGATTCAAGTACATCAAAATATATCATAAAATTGTTAGCTTAGCTTGATACAGATTGAGTTCTAGTTTTTTTTTTTTGTCTAAAGAAATATCTGAATTTTATTGACTTACATCCTCATGCCTAATTGCCAACTTCTCTTTGTTCTAGTTTTTTTTTTTGTCTAAAGAAATATCTGAATTTTATTGACTTACATCCTCAGGCCTAATTGCCAACTTCTCTTTGTCATCAGTGAGGAATAAAGATCCAATAACTCCTGCATTATTGACCTGCAATATATTTATAAATAAATAAAACACACATTTCTGTTATAAGTGGTTAAGAAAAATAAAGTGATGAGAAGAAAAGATAACATGCAGTTTCCACAAGAAGATGACACAGAGAGAGAGAGAGAGAGAGAGAGAGATCAAAAGAGTTACCAATATGTCAAGCTTTCCAAACCGAGTTTGGAGAAAATCAGCCAGAGAAGCAATGCTAGTTTGGTCAGTGACATCCAGCTGATGAAAGACCACATCAGAGAAGCCAGAAGCCTTTAGCTTCTCAACAGCTTCCGTGCCCCTCCTCTCATCTCTTGCAGTTAATATCACCCCAACTCCATTAGAACCTAATTGCCTGCTTATCTCAAATCCAATCCCTTTGTTGCCTCCAGTTACAACTGCAATCCTATTTTGAGGAAATTCAAAACCAAAATTAAGAAAGAACTTTAATTCAATGGTGAAATTAACAAACAAATTGAAAGACAGATGTACCTCTTAGATCCAAAAGTGATTGTTGTTTCTTCCATTTTCTGTAGATGATGGTTTACAAGGAATTCCGAGTGCTTTTGCTTTCTGTTCTTGAAGATATTTATAGTTTATTTATCTCCTAAATTGTCAAAGTTGATTCAACCTATGAGTTTTTACTGGTGACGTATGCCATGACATCTTTCCAAAATGCTTTTGCTTTCCAATGTGTCACCATGAATTATTGGGGATATTATATTGGGAGCTTTAGTAATATACCCAAAATGGGACCTGAATTTATAAAAAAACCCCACATAGAATACACTTTATAAACACACCCAAAATCCATTTATTATATAACAAATTAGTGTTCAAGTTCCTATAAATTACAGGTCTGCCACTATCAAGCCCAACACCAAACAAACTCAAAAGACACCCAAAACAAACCCAGCCCAAACTTATAAACAAGCCCAAACCGTAACTTTCGTCCAAAAAAAAAAAAGTAAACCGTAACTTAAAAAAGTAAACCGTAACTTCCAGCACTTTCATTAAACGTTCTCTGCAAAACGTCTCTTCACTTCACTCATCGTCTTCATCAAGTCAAATCGTCTTCATCAATTCGTCTTCATCGTCGTCGAAACCGAGACTCCATAACCACCACCAAGATTGATCTCGTTTCAAAAACAAACACCAGACACTGACCAAGACAAAATTTCAGAGAACCATTTCAACAAGAAAACGCTTCAAAGGTAAGACATTTACAAACCAAACCTTTACTGTAATATTGATTATTTGCTACAAAGATCCAGTCTAGGGTAATAACAGTATTTTAGATTCGAATGAAAGACAAAATCTTGAAACTATATTGGATTTCACTATAGGACTGACTGCATAGGACCATTACTCTAGTCACTAATTTAGCGGCTAGCATGCTGATTAATGGCTATAAAGTTCCAGTATATGGTAATAACACTGATTGTTCCCTATAAAATACTATATCTAAGGCATGTCTACCACTGTCAAGTTCCAGTATAGATAAAGTTCCAGTATATGGTAATAACACTGATTGTTCCCTATGAAATACTATTTCTAAGGCATGTCTACCACTGTCAAGTTCCAGTATATGGTAATAACACTGATTGTTTCCCTATGAAATACTATTTCTGAGGCATGTCTACCACTGTCAAGTTCCAGTATATGGTAATAACACTGATTGTTCCCTATGAAATACTATTTCTAAGGCATGTCTACCTCTGTCAAGTTCCAGTATGGGGTATTAACACCGATACTTTACTGTCGTGTTCCTATTTCTAATGCAGGTATACCAATTAAAAGATGAAGAAAGAAAGAGCCAGAAGAAACTCCAAAACAAAAGGCCAACAGTCATCATCCAAAACAACAACAAACAAGAAGCCAAGCAGATGGGAGGACCCAAATTATGTGCAGATCAAGAGCAACATGCTCTCTTTTGCAACAATAATTGACAACATCAGACAGAGACTTGAACGTCGGCACGATGTCTTAACACTGCTATCAAAGACACCTTTTTGGGCATTAATAGAAGCATATATCCAGAGAAGGTTAACAAAGGTAGAGTGCATGAAGTCTAACTACGACATTGTGAGACTCATACAAGTTTATGACACAAAGACAAAGAAGTTCAAGTTTAATGATGTTGACAGCGAGATGAAAAGCAATGATGTGGCTGAAATTTTTGGCTTGCCAAACAGTGGCAAGAAGTTACCAAGCACAACAACCTCAACAAGGCCAAAATTGCAGTTTGTAGAGAAATACTTCGCGCGGTATAAGAAGATAACAAAGACTTCAATTGATAAGTGCTTGAATTTAGCACTTGAAGATGAAACAGAAGAGGGTGCTATGGATGTAACAAGATTGATAATCCTACAACTCTTCATGACCAATCTATTCTGCAACTCTGGTTGTACACTTGCTTGGACATATACAACCACAATAGACACCATAGAAGAGATGGGGAAATATAATTGGGCTCGAGGAGTTTTGGACTACATGTATTTTGGATTAGAACAAGCAAAGAAGAACAAGAAGGACAAAAAAAAGCAGCCAAGCGTGAGTGGCTGCCTAATCCTAATACTGGTAAGAACACAAATCTCCAAACTGCAAATTCGTAGCATTATTCTAATGATATGAATTGACACGTGATATTTCAAAAAAATATTGTGCAGTATTGGCTGTGTCAAAGATCTAACCTGCTCACTCCAATTCCTGAAGAGAACAAATGACACCAAACACAAATGGAGTCTTCAAGAACTCAGCGCGAAGCTTCATCATCTAAAGAACAACCAGATAAAGGTACTCTTTCCTTTCAAATAATCTGCAGCTGATATGACAACATTGTTAATACCATGTCATGTACATACTTGTTAATACCATGTCATAGAAGTAAACTATGAATACCATGTCACAGAGGTAAACTATGAATACCATTTCATAGAAGTACACTATTAAAACCATGTCATAGAATTACACTCTTAATACTATGTCATAGAAGTGCACTCTTAATACTAACTCTACTCAACAAACAGATAAAAAGCACTAAAGCTCAAGAGCCAGATGATGATTCTGAAAGAAGAGAATGAAGAGAATGATGATGATTCTGAAGAAGAGAATGAAGAGGAGGATGATGGTGCTGAAGAAGTGAATGAAGAGCATGATGATGATGCTGCTGAAGAAGTGAGTGAAGACAAGGATGATGCTGCTGAAGAGGTGAATGAAGAGCATGGTGATGCTGCTGAAGAAGAAAATGAAGAGGAGGAGGATGCTGAAGTGAATGGAGACCATGATGATGCACAACATCAAGTCCAGCAACACCACCAGGTACAAGAAGACCTCCAAAATGAAATCCCAGAATATCGGAATTCAACGTTGTTTGAGGAAATTGTTAGATCAGTACCAGAATACAAGGAGGATGAAATACAGCTTACAAAAGAGTATATGATGGCGATCAATAATGCTGCTGAATATTGGACGAAGAAAGGAGAGCATCAAAAGATCCGTGATGCAATAGCATCTTGCATTAAACAGAATAAATTGATTCAGATGCTGTACAATGAAAAAGAAGAATTATTGAAGCATCAGCAGCAACTGCAGAAGATGGTTAAGGAAGCAGCACATCACAAGAAAGTCATACAATTAGATGTTCATCAGGAAAAATCCTACATGACAAAGCTGCAGCTAGAAAATGATCAACTTCTTGCAGAGAAGATTTCCTACTTGGACATTATTAATGAAAAGGAAGCTGTTATTGTCTCGTTGAGAGATCAAAAATTAGCGCAAGAACTGCAGAGTGAGGAGGATAAAGAAGAAAAGAAAGAAGGTGAAGCAGAAAAGATAAAATCAAGAAAACCAGATTCCTCATTCCCTAAAGCAGAGACGAGAGCACAAAAGAGAAAGGCACAAAAAAAACCAGCCAAATCAAAGAAGAAGGCCAAAGGTTCATTCCTGCAATGGAATACATATCAGGTCTACAACATGCTGGATGAACTCTCACAAGAAAAGCTGAGAAATTACTGGAAAAATTCAGTTGATGGGTAAGGCAATGTGTTTCATTCATTTTCAATGCAAGATGCTATTATTGAACATGCATTAGAAAATAGGATTTCATTGTGTTATTACCCTATACTAGAACTTTACAGGGGGTAGACATGCATTAGTTATAGGATTTCAGAGGAATCTAGCAGTGTTATTACCCTATATTGGAACTTTGCAGTGATAGACATGCATTAGATATAGGATTTCATAGGATACAAGCAGTGTTATTACCCTATACTGGAACTTTACAATGGTAGACATGCATTAGAAAAAGGTTTTTTAGGAAACAAGCAGTATTATTACCCTATACTGGAACTTTATTGAACAGTTCTTTCAATTTTATTGCCATTTTTTCTAACTACAAATACTGTTACAAGCACTGCTTTTTGACAAGGGACAAGCATTTTGTTCAAAGATGACATACAAAGCTTATTAAGAGATGCTGAAATTTATGGACAAATCATAGATGCGTATGCCGAGATACTTCATCATGATGAAAAGAAGGACCCTAAAAGACAACAGAATGCATGCATCACGTGCTACGCATACGTAAGATCATAGCTATCCCATTACTTCTAGTAAAAATCACAAATTATTCATCTTCCTATACTTTTCACATTCTCTCTAATGCCGAAACTATTAATTTTGCAGAGGTATCTCACAGATAAAATGCACCCAAGAACATTCGATGAATATTTTGTCAAACTCCTTGAATGCATAGGGAAAACTTCAAAGGTGTTCATACCAATAACGGATGGCGGACACCACACCCTGCTTGTCTTCGACACCAATTCATTGCAATGGACGCACTACAACTCATTGAGGGGGGAAACTGAGCAAACCGTTGAATACTACAACAAAAAAGCAATAATTTTGGTAAGACAGACTCCTACTATGAACTGTTAATACAAGGCATGAACAAAACAGTTAATCAGTGAAGCTAACAACATACTTGCCTACAATGCAGGCAGACGCAACAAATGTCTTCCTCAATAGTGTCAAGGAATGTGCTCCAACAATTTTAGAAAAAAACAGCTTCACACTTCTTGAGTTCAAGAAGCCCGTCTACAATGAAGAATTGACCGACGAGATTGCAAAACTTCTTCGAAACCTGAAAGTTACACCAGCAATTGCTCAAACAATACAATATCTGATGAAACATGATCCCACCAAATTCAACTTTAAGGAGGACAGGGAATGCGCCCAACAACCTGAAAAGTCGTAAGTTTCACAATAACACTTTTCTTCCCCCAATTCAAATTAAACTATGATTCACTAAATGTTGCATATATATATGTGTGTGTGTGTGTGAATTTGCAGAAACGATTGTGGAGTATTTGTCATGTACTACATGCAGAAGTTGTCACAAGGAAAACAAATTGAAGAAAGCTTGAGTACAGAGCATGTGTGGGAAATGAGAAAAGAAGTTTTATTGAAGACAATGGAAAGTGAAAAAAGTTGGTATTTCACAAAAGAGAATGAAGGATGAAAGCATGGATTTCACAAAATTTAGAACTATAAAATAGTAAATGTTCGGCTTCTAACTTCCAAATGTCAAATTGTTAATATGTAGCTTCTAACCAAAATCTTTTGATGCTTCTTAACTTTCAAATGTCAAATAGTTACTGTGTAGTGAGATTCAAATGTAAAAAATTGTTACTCTATAGCTTCTTCTATATTTCAAACTGCGAATTAACAGTGTTCAAAATGCGTATTAACAGTGACTTTCAAAAAGCCCAGCCCAAGTTGAGAAAATCAAGGTCAGAAACGAAATAAAGCCCAAAACAAATCAACCAAGCCATAGAAAAATACAGAAAAAAGGCCCAGTCTAATTTGACAAAAAAAAGCCCAAACAAACCAAAAAAAGAGCCCAGAAAACTCAACAAGCCAATAAAGCCCAATTTCACTAAGCCCATTGAAAAAAAAGAAAATATCTCAACGCAGAGTACACGCACGCACCCAAAAAGCGAAAAACCCACTCACCCTCTCACTCCGATCTTTGCGACGCGACCCACTCCAAAAGCAGGCGAAAACCTCCATAACCACCAGTGCAGAGAGACAACCTCCATAACCACCAATCAACGACAAACTCCATAACGAGAAAGCCGGCGAATCGAAGTTATATTCTGCCATAGCCAAAAGTCTTCAAAATCGACACTACAAAAAGCAACTGAGCACAAGGACAACCAGGAAAAAGGGAAGAAAATTTCTTCCATAAACATCGACAGAAAGGTACAATCTTAAAAACCCACAATGACTTTCCACTTTCGTCTTAAGATTCTGCTAACTAATGCAAGAGTACCACGTTTAATACAGGTAACCAACGAAAAGGTCCAACAATGACAGAAACAAACACTCAAGATTCTTCACAAATGGCTGACAAAGCATCACTATCAGACTCCCAGGTATTACAAAATCTCTTAACGTCAAAGTCCAATAGCAATGTTTTGAAAAGACGCATGTTTCGACTGCAAATGTATACGTTTCACAACTGTTCATACCATGTCATAGAACTTGAACTGTTAATACCATGTCACAACTGTTAATACCATGCATCTTGCTCTTCTAGGGCACTACGAAGCAGTGCACTTGAAGACCAAAATATATAGCATCCTTTATTAATCAAAATCAGGATCGCTATGCATCTTTCTCTTCTAGTGCATCGCTTTGCAGCACTTGAAGACCAAAAATATATAGCATGCTATGTATCTTGCTCTTCTAGTGCACTGCAAACCAGTGCACTTGAAGACCAAAATATGTAGCATCCTTTGTTAATCAAAATCTGGGACTTCTATGCATCTTGCTCTTCTAGTGCAACATGCACTAGAAATGTATATGAAAAAAAATCGTAGTGCACTAAAAAAGAGAAGCATGAGGTTCAAATGCATAGAAGTAAATGGTTAATACCATGTCATAGAAGTATTAATACTTATGTTTCATCTTTCTTTTGTTTAGTTAAAGTAACCTATTTGTTTCACTTTGCAGGTGGTCATATGGAAAAAGGTAACCGGGTTGAAATTCAAAAAAAAAGCATACAAAAGGATCACAAGCCAGCAAAAGCACAAAACAGCATCAAGAAACACACAAGGCACACCACCAACAACAGCAAAAGCCAAACTATCCACACCCAAATCCGCAAACACACTGAAACCAAAGAAAACAACGAAGACAAAAAAAACACAATCTCAAACACAAAAACCTCAACCAAACAGACGCAATAACCCAGATTATGTGCAGATCAAGAGCAACATGCTCACATTTGACAACACATTGCAAACGGTAAAAGACAAGCTTGCAGCAAGAAAGGACGTCCTCAAGATCCTACAAAAAACGCCATTCTGGAGCATCATCAAGGCTTACATGGAAGGTCAGTTAACCAAGGTAGAATGCCAGAAGTCTAATTATCAAATAATTAAACTAATCAGACTCTACAACCCCGCAACCAAAAAATTCAAATTCAGTGAAGGCAACGAGCATGAAATTACAAGCAATGATGTGTCTGACATCTTTGGATTGCCAAACAAAGGAAACAAGTTGCCAAGCACAACAACTTCCACAAGAACAAATTTGGCCTTCGAAAAGAAGTACTTCGAGAAGTCAAAAAAAATCACAAAAACTGAGATTGATAGGTGTCTGAACACAAAGCAATAGCAGATGACAGAAAGAAGAATGCAATGGATGTTGTCAGGTTGTTAATCCTAGAGCTCTTCATCACAAATCTCTTTTGCAACTCTGGGGCGACAATGGCTTGGACCTTTTTGACTATGATCGACACATTAGAAGCGTGAACAGCTACAATTGGGCACAAGGAGTCTTAGATTACATGCATTATGGACTGGACCAAGCCATAAAAAATAAAAAGGACAAGACAAATCAACCAAGCGTCAGTGGTTGCCTTGTGCTAATCCTGGTAAGAAACTACATCCATTTGTTAATCCTGTTATATTATTTGTTTTTATGTGCATTAACACTTTATATTGAAAAACATGTTTGCAGTATTGGCTGTGTGAAAGAACTAACTGATCACCCAATTCCCGGAAGAGAAGATCACAAACCAGCGGCTGTCAAATGGAGCCTTCCGGAGCTCAATATCAAGCTGAATATTGCAACATATGAAAACATTAAGGCATTTTTCTTACTTCCATAAACATATATAATGTTAGTACACCATAATTACTACTGACTCCAATAATTCAACAGATAAAAGCTGCTGACAATGAAAAATAAGAAGCAACAAAGACTGATCATGCAGACCATGAAGAACAAGAAGAAAATGAAGAGGATGATGACTTTGTTATCACACTTAAAGATTGGGTAAGATAACCTACAATGATCCAACATTTATATTTCAAAACTGAATTGATAGTGTACAAACACATATACATGTATATAAATTTGCTAATACTTTTTTTTTCCTTTCTAATATTTGTGACAGTTAAAGAGTCAAACACAAAAAGGAAAAAGCTGCATCATATTACCTTAAAACAGAACTTCAGCTTCCATGAAAATGTGGACCAAAGTGCAACCCAGACAAAAACTCCACAACATGAGCAAAATGAAGACAATGCACAATCATTGGGATGCAAAGCAGATGATGAAATTGAAGAACCACCAGCACAATCATTGGAATGCGAAGCAGATGATGAAATTGAAGAACAAGGAGTTGACCTTAGTGCACTCAAGTGACGGAGGAGGACATCAATGTCCAAAGAATGTAACCCGAACTTGACAGCCAAGAAGAAGACTTCGACTCCATTTTTGTGGACATAGTGAGGTCAATCCCAGAGTACTACAAGCATGAAATAGCCCCTACCCATGAGAAAATCCAACAGCTGAAAGAAGCAATCGACTATTGGATTGAAAAGGCAGATACTCGAAGGGATATGATGCAGACTGCTATAGAATCCTGCATAAAGAAAAATTCATTCATTCAACAAATATGGACTGAAAAAGAAGAGTTGGAGCAACAAATTGAAATACCGAAAAAGCAGCTTGAGCAAGAGAAAAAAGAAGGTGCAAAATTACAAGGGGAACTTCATGCACTCAAATCAAATAGGAGACAGCTACAGGAACAACATGAACTACTTGAAGGGGAAAAGTTGTCCTGCATTGAGAGCATGAAAGAAAAAGACACTGTTATTGCCTCTTTGCAACATGTGATGGGAAAAAAAATCAAACAAGGTGAACAAGGAGAAATTCCGATGAAAGAACAAGCTGATAAGGAGAAAAAAGATGAGAGAATAGCAGAAGAAAGTGAATTGGAGATGCAAGAATCTCCTAATGATGAAGATGAGAACGCCGATGGAAAAACTCCTGAAAAGTTAGTTATCATGCAAGCAAAAGAAGTAGGAACACGGCAATTGCGTTCGCATCAAAATAATCAAAGACAGAAAAGACAGAAGCCCGCAAAGAAACCAGACACATACCCGAAGCACATAAGAAAGGCGAAAAGAGCAAGCCAAAGCGAAGATGAAGCAGCCAACGAAAAAAAAGGAGGACAAAGATACATACCTTCAGTTGCACATGTATGAGGTCTACAACAGGCTGGATGAAATATCAAAGAAGAAGTTGGAAAATTATCGAAATCTGCATCTGATTCTGATGAGTAAGCCAATCATGTAATTACACTTAATACTATGCCTTAGAACTGTCATAGAATTACACTGTTAATACTATGTCATAGAACTGTCTTGTTATTAAACTATTATGAGATTATCATTTTTCAACAACATTATTGTCGCAGGGACGCTTTTTACCTACAAAATAGGACAATATTATACAAACATAACATTGAAAAGCTGATGGGAGATGGTCCAATTTCTGCACTAATCATCGATGTTTATGGAGAGGCACTTAATGATGATGCGAAGCAGAACCCTCAGAAACAGAAAAATGCATATTTGTCCGCCAATAACTATGTAAGATCACATCTAATACATCAATTTTATATCATCAACATGCTCACTAATCACCAACACATGACTTTTGCATATGTTTTTGCGAGGTGCCTCACACAAGCTGACATATCATGCTTTCTATATGCCACTCCTAGAAAATATTGGAAGAGTTGATAGAGTGTTCATACCAATTACAGATGAGAACCACCATACGCTGCTTGTCTTTGACACCGGTGCAGTAAAATGGACACACTTCAACTCATTCAGGGGGACATCAGAACGAACTCTCCAATATTATCACAAGAAGGCAATTGTTTTGGTAAGTAAGACTGGTGATTAACACTGTTAATACATAGGACACTAAATTTAAAGGAAACTAAGCACATACTTGACTATGATGCAGGTTGAGACAGCAAATATATTCCTCTGTCTTCTTAAGGAATGTGCTGCAGTATCACTGAAAACAAAACTCGTCCAAATTCCTGATTTTGATGCCAAGATGCCGAGAGGGCTTAATGAAGCTTCAGCTAGAATGATATCAAAAATACTTGCCAGCAACGAACTTACACCAGAATATGCTCAGACAATAAAGTATCTGATTTGTCATGATACTACTAACTTCAAGCTGACGAGAACAGAGAATGTCCCCAACAAGCAAACAATTCGTAAGTTACGCAATAACAGTGAAACTTTCATCCTATTCAACTAAAAAAATACTGAAATAACTCCTGCATGTGTATCTCTATTATGCAGCAATGATTGTGGCGTCTTTGTCATGCACTTCATGAAGCAGCTTTCCAAAGACCAACAAATAGAATCAGATTTCAACAAAGAAAAGGTCTGGCAAATGAGAAAAGAAGTCCTCATGAAAATTATGAGCAATGAAAGAAGTTGGATTTCCATCAAAGAAAGAGAAGAGAGAAATGCAAAATAATGAAGTTGTAATCAAATATTTTGCCAAAATTCTTGCTTATATTGTAGTTTCTTAGGACTTGTGTAGGTTTAGAACATTGAAGTAAAGTGATTTTCAAATTCAAGTTATGTACTTATTCAAAAACCAGTTTATTTACGTGAATTAACAGTGTATGTAACCTGAAATAATGGTCTCCATAGCACTAAAACAACTAAAAAGGTGAACTGCAACAAATAACAACGCACTCTCAATACAATGTTAATGCTATTTGATAGAAATAAATTGTTAATACCATGTCATAAAACTATCTTTCAATTTCAACAATGGCATGAACAATGAGCATTAAATAGCGTTCGTTCATTTATAGATTATTCAAACAGCAGTAATGCTTAATTCATATCAAACTTCAAAACCGAAATTTGCAAAATACCAAAAATGGTAAATATTATGTATTAATACCAAAAATTCAAAGTGTATTCATATGCAGTGACTGCTATTTCACCGTATTAACAACTTGCATATCAATTTCTATTCCTTTCAACTATGATTGTCATTAATCAATCACATAGCACTTTAACTAGTTAAAAACTAACTACTCTCATTCAAGTCTTTATACTCAGAACCTTTACATCAAATAGGAACCTTGCAAGTCCTCCTATTATGACGATCACAAGAACCGCATCTCTTGCACTTCACCTGCCTTTTAGTTTCACTGCTTGACTTGAAGCGCTTTGTCGGAGGTCGTCCCGGAGGCTTTCTTGTATGAGGAGGTAGAAGAAAAACATCTCCAGGATGAGGCTTCTCAATATCAGGTATGGGAAATATAGGGGTTGCATAAGTAGCCTTATAAAAGTCTGCCTTGTAATACTCATCCACAAAGTTGTACAAACATAACCCGGAATGTTGGATAACTTGAATCGCATGCTGACACGGAAACCCAAGCAATTGCCACTGATAACAGGAGCAAAACCTCTCGTCCAAATTGACCATAACACTCAAATCAGCATGAACTTCAAAAACAGATTCACTCGCGCGACATATCCTCCAATGACGACCCTTTGCAGCTAAATTCTTCAACTCATCCTCAATCACAGGACACAAAACACTACTCCATTTCTCGGATGCAAGCTTCCTCCTAGAAATCATCTCCATCATTTTGATCCTAACAGTGTCAATCATCTCATAAATTGGAAGCCTACGCACATCCTTAACCCATGAATTAAACGACTTGGACAAGGCATTACTAACCTCCCCATACCTCTTTCCCGGAAAAAATGCATTAGCAAAATTTTGGACAGGGAGATCAGCCAAAAACTTATCAATTATTTTTGAACCGCCATCATCTCTTAATTTTTTCAACGTATCTTGATATTCCTCAACAGTCGGTGCATACAACAACTTACAAAAAAGCCATAAAATATGATCCTTGAAAGAGGAACCAACAGCATGCGGATACTTCTTTTTCAAGTTCTCTTTCAAATGATATAGACAAAAACCATGGGGAGAAGCAGGAAAAACAGTCCTAACAGCATCGATAATAGCACCATGCCTATCAGAAATGAATGTAAGTTGCCTACCTTCATCAACCAAGACTTCAGATATCCTTTGCAGAAACCACCTCCAATTATCCACAGTTTCACCGGATACAATCGCAAAGGCAAAAGGGAATACTTCTACAAGAAACAGAGAACTATATTAGTTAGTTTGAACTGTAACAGTGTTACCACATAAAGCAGAGTAAAACTACAATGCATAAAAATACTAAGATGCAGGGTATGAACAGTATAGAAACTGTTCATACCACTTAATGGAAGTCAACAACTACAGCATTTACATTTGCATAACTACACTGTTCATACTACTCAATGGAAGTCAACAACTACAGCATTTACATTTGAATAACTACACTGTTCATACCACTCAATGGAAGTCAACAACTACAGCATTTACATTACATACCTTTATTTCCATTCTTTGCAGTAGCTCCTAGAAGAGTACCCTTGTACTTGTTTGTGACGAAAGTACCATCAATGAACAGCATAGGCCTACACCACCGAAAACCATCAATGGAGGCCTTAAAACATATAAAGATCCGCTGGAAACGAGAACCATCCTCGCCACAGTCAAGCACACAATGAGATCCGACATTGCTGGCCTTCAAAACATTCACATACCAAGGCAGGTGAGCATAAGACAACTCCTCATCACCATGCAAATCCTTAGTAGCCGACTCCTTCCCATACCACGCAACATGATAAGGGATATCCAATCCATAATTCTCCTTCAAATCAGTAATCAGCTCAATAGGCCTTACCAAAGGATTGCTACGAACCTTATCTTTGACAATTGAAGACACCAAACGAGACCCCATTGCCTTATTTCTCTTCTCACGGATCAAACCACTGCAACTGTGTGCATTATTTAAGTTCTTAATATAAAAAAATCCATTTACATTCGACTTAACAGCATGCACATGCCACTCACAGCCATTTGATTCCTTCTTAGCACACACAGCAGTAACACGACGAGGCTCATTTTTCAAATATTTCATCTTAAAACCATTCTCAATCGAGTACTTAGCCAACTTATCACGGAATTCACAAACTCCACCCTCAAACTTCTGACCCTCATGAGTAATATAACCCTCCCAATCAGTAGACAAATACTTACGACCTCCACAACTACCATATTTGCCTAAATATTCACTTCCATACTCACTGCTAATACCATCAAAATCCATACTCAAACAAGGAGAAGCTGCACTTGAATCAACAATACTACCAGTTTGAATTGAATATTTACATGTATCCTCATCTTGTGCAAAACTGTAATTGTTAGGAACAACCTCCAACAAAAAAGGAGAAGCAATTATGTTCAGATAATGACTTGAACATAATTCACTACAGCCTTATCCCTAACAGCAATGTGAATTAATTGATCCTTCGTCAGTCCACATACCATAAACATGATTTTCAAATCATCATCCAATTCCAATAAACAATTGGAGCAATCCGTATAAGAGTACCTCAACTCAAAATGACCTAACTTCAGCTTGAACCTACTACACAACTCGTTAGACAGCCAATCAAAAGTAGTAGTTGAAGACAAAATAAGCATTAAAGTTCCACCACCATAGGTGCACTTTGCCACTCTCGAATCATCCATATCTATACAAAAAAACAACAAACAAAACAAAAATGACTACTAGCAATAACAGTGGATGCCGAGTATTAACAGTGAATTATAGTCGACTCAAAAACCAATAGTGCATAAACAGAAAAAACACGAATATACTCAGATTCAACTGAAAAAACCTCAATTAATATGAAAACCAAATCGAATATCACAAAAGTTTCACCACACCTCAAATCAAAACACAAGAGCAAATCCACAATCAAAACGAATCTGAAATCAATCCAAATTATAAACAAAAAGAAACGAAAACCTAATCAGCAACTTAATTAATCGAACATGAAATCACCAAAAATCAGACTACAATATAGTCGAATCCTCAAAAAACGAATATGAATTCACAAGAAAAAATCAAATACCTCAAAATAGAAGATCACAGATCGCACCAAGCTCCAATCGAGTCTCTTGCAGCGCAATATCAATCCAAAATTACCAAATCAAACAACAAAGAACAAAAAAATTGAAGCAATAGAACTTCAATCTACACCATACTGAGCTCAGAAGAATCCAAAAAGAAGATCCGAAACCACATCATACCGAGCTTCGTTCAAGAGGTGAACGAAGCTCGCCGCTCAAGAATCGAACGGCTCGCTTTGGAATATTTGATCTGAGGTCGCCAAACAGTTTCGTTATGAGGTCACCAACGTAAATTTTCAGAAATTCCTATCCTAGCTGGCGAATTTTGGGCATGTTTCAAAGAATTCAGACCAAAAGGTCAAAACCGTAATCTAACATAAAAAATAAATCCAAAAATTGACAGCTGTTGGTTTTTGGGTTTATTTTGGGTGTGTTTATATGTTTTAAATAGTCTAGGGTTTTATTATAGTTTAATGTCTAGAATTGGGTGTTTCACTAATTTTCTATATTATATTCCCGTATTGACATTTTTTTTTTTTTTAAAATGAAATGGTCTTAAGTTTTCTGTTGTCTTAAGATCCATTGAGGTAAGGGCTGACAAAGCTTCTTATTATTTCTATGTTTAGGTTTTTAACTTGCATGAATTTTTGTTTGTTTTCATCAATGGGTTTGCAAGTTGCAACTTGTTGATAGCAACACTTTGAGTTTCCAGTGTCTTCTAACATTAGAACGAGATATTAATAGACCAAAAGCTAGTTGACATTTAGCAAACTTGACTTCAAATGCCTTGTGTTAAACTTCATCACATTTTTAACAAAATATTTAGAAAGAAAATATTTATAAGACTCGGACTCGGACTCGGACTCGTGTATGGGTTAAACGCTCTTAACCACTTGTACGACATTTTTTTCTCTTCCTTAAACTGAAAATAATAACAAATTGCGACCAGAAAAAGAAAAAGAAAAACCTGAAAATAACAACAGAGGCCCATTTTATAGCAAAGGCCCATTTTATAGCGAAGCATGACAAACCTCTGCTTCAAATTAAAATGTAGGCCCATACCCATCGTCTTCCTTAAACCCTAAACCAGTAAAACCCTTCCCCTCTCTCTCTCTCTCTCTCCCCCCATCTCTTCGATCACTGAATCACTAACCACACACAATATGTCCGGTTCGATCCTTTTGGAACGGTCGAGAGACTTCTCGAAGCTTCTATGCAGGCTCGTACTGACCCGACCCATGGGCGGCGGGCCCCGGACCTTCCCGGGAGGCGTCACGAAATGGAAATGGAAGCGCATGCACGAAAAACGAGCCAAAGAGAAGGAGAAGCGCCTCTTAGAACAAGAGAAACAGCTCTACGAGGCCCGTCTCCGCTCCCAAATCCGGGCCAAAGTCGCCGGGAAACCCGACCCGTTTTCAAATCAGGGTTCAGAAACCGGGCACAACCCTATGAACCCCAACGAGCACCTTAAAGCCCTAGCCGATCGGTTCATGAAAGAAGGCGCAGAAGATTTGTGGAACGACAAGGATGGGCCGATTGATGACCGGCCTCCACCGGTTGGCTCGGACGCACGGACGAGATCGGTTAACGCACCGCCGTTAGACCTGAGGAAGCTGATATCGAAAGGTCGTGATTTGGCGGGAAATGGTAGAAGTGTAAATTTGATAAATTTGAGTGGCAATCAAGTTAGGGGTAGGAACTACTCAGTTCAGAGCCGAGGGCGCTTTCGGAGAAACGATAATTCAAGTGATGAAGACTCGGATTTCGATTCAGAGGGTGAGTCCGTACAGCCCTTTGCTAATGAGAATTCGAAATTTGGGAGAAATGTGAGGAAATTAGGGAGTAGTGCTTCATTGGGGAAGTATGATGTGAAGATTATTAAGAGGAGGGTGCCCCTTAATTCATTAGACGAGGAGAGTGATTTTGCGCAGCAGGTTGAGTCGATAAGGTATGAGCTTAGTAAGAAAAATGCTGCTGGAAATGAAGGAGGGGAGGATAGGGAACTGGAGGAGACAATTCTTAGTGGAAAGAGGTATGCAAAATTATTGTACTTTGGTTGGTTTTCTTAGATTACATTTGTGGACATGTTAAAATTTTAGTCTTTGATCAGTTAAATGTGTATGTGCCCATTGGTGATCCGGTTGGTTTTCGGTTTTTGGCAGATTTGATGAGTGTGGTATATCTCCATTGACAGTCAAGGCACTGACTTCTGCTGGCTATATTCAAATGACAAGGGTACAGGAGGCTGCTCTTTCTGTTTGCCTTGAAGGTAAGGAGTTGGCTACTTGTTTTAGCCATGTTATTTGGTTTTTTCTTTCCTTGCTAAATTACATAGAACGCCTCCACTTGTAGTTCAAACCCAAGTCATCCTAGGGTTGGATGAGATCCTAATCTGCTATGGTGTCCTCTAGGGGACGTTTAGTTAATCAATTTGTCGAAACTCATATGATCATATCAAATGATCGATAGTTAATTTCTGGGTCCTCTGGCCTAATTGACTTGAAAAAAGGGTGTGACGATTCTTTTAACAAAAAAAATCAAACGGTACGCGATGATTTTCACTCTTATTTGTTACAGGAAAAGATGCATTGATCAAAGCTAAAACAGGCACGGGAAAAACTGCAGCTTTTGTGGTACATCATTTTACTTTTTTGTTATTTTGGAGTTATTCATAGCATTTTAGGTTCTCTCTTTTCAATTCTCTTGTTAAACACAAACAGCTTCCTGCTATTGAAGCAGTTGTGAAGGCTAAGACTAGCAATACCAATCAACGGGTGTCTCCAATTCTTGTTCTTATCCTCTGCCCTACAAGAGAACTTGCAAGTCAGATAGCTGCAGAAACAAATGTTTTGTTGAAGTACCATGATGGCATAGGTCTGCAAACATTAGTTGGGGGCACGCGATTCAAAGAGGACCAGAAACGTCTAGAATCAAATCCATGCCAGGTTTGTACATTTGGCTTGTTCATTGAAAGTCCTGCTTAATTTTAGTGTGGTTGTGAAGAGAGTAAGAATCCATTGTACAAATGTTTCGCAGATAATAGTTGCAACTCCTGGCAGGTTGCTGGACCACATTGAGAATAAGTCAGGCTTGTCGGTGCGATTGATGGGACTGAAAATGCTGATACTTGATGAAGCTGGCCACTTGCTAGACCTAGGATTTCGGAAGGATATAGAGAAAATTGTTGATTGTTTGCCTCGTCAAAGGCAGTCCTTGCTCTTGACTGCAACAATTCCAAAAGAGGTTCGACTATCCTTATACTTCAAGTCTGAAGTTTAAAGGAACAATTTTACTAGGCACTTGGTATATTTTGCTGTATGAAACCACTCAAAGCCCAGATTTTACTTGATTATGAATCTGCAGGTTCGCCGAATATCACAGCTTGTCTTGAAGAAGGACCATGCTTTTGTTGATACAGTGGGTTTAGGTTGTGTTGAAACTCATGATAAGGTATATAACATTGACCAGTTGGTGTAGTTTCCAATATAGAATTTATTATGAATCTTGCTTTTACATCTCTGTTCAGCCTCTTAATGTGAAACAGTTCTGGTGTACATCATTTTAATTACTTTATTATAGATGGTTGAAATGTTTCTGATAATACCTGAAGCATAAAATATGACATTGGAGTCATGAATCCATCTCTACTTGTGAGTGCAGGTTAAGCAGTCATGTCTTGTTGAACCACATGAATTGCATTTTCAAATAGTGCACCAGCTTCTGATGGAGCATATCTCACAATCACCTGATTATAAGGTTTGATGTTATAGCTTGTGGATTCAAATGTTTGGTTGTGTTGTATGTGCCTGAGGCCTAACGTTGTATCTTTCAGGTTATTGTTTTCTGTACGACTGGAATGGTAACATCCCTCCTCTTTCATGTTCTTCGTGAAATGAAAATGAATGTTAAGGAGATGCATTCTAGGAAGCCTCAACTCTATCGAACTCGTATCTCTGAGGAATTCAAGGTATCAAAACGACTGATTCTTGTTACCTCTGATGTATCCGCACGTGGAATGAATTATCCTGATGTTTCCTTAGTCATTCAGGTATTTGCCAGCTCAATTATGTTTTGCTTATAGGTTGAACCTAAATTATACCACTGACATGTGAATTAGTTGATTTTTCTAACCTATGCAAAAATTGCATGTATATCTATTTTCTGTGTACATAAATGACATAGTGGACCAACATTAATATGTTCCGACTGAATGCAGATGCGGTGGCTCAGCAGGAGTTCAATGTTTTTCCTTCTTAGATTTACATAGCATTCCCAATCCTACATTGTGTATAGTGTTGGCTTTTATGTTTAATGATGATGGTAGTGCTTCTCACATTGAGCGTTAATGTATATAGTTTCTTCTTGAGTATTAGTTTCCCAATCATTGCTTAGATTTAGCGATTATGAGATTTGTTGAATTGTTTTTCTGAAAAGATGTTAGAGGCAGAACTAGCTCACTTTGCATTGATCCACTCATTCAGCTATGTGGAGATTTGTGGGGACTCGAACATATTTGAATGCATAAAGAGCTACTCACCATAGCACATTAGAACATAAATGTCTGCATCTATTAACTATTTCACATTAAACTAACAAAGAAGGGAAAAAGGATTTAAAATATAACTGATGAATGAGTTTTTGTATGTGGTTGCACTGCCTTGTAGTAAAAGTAATACGTAGTCTGATTGTTACCAGGTGGGTATTCCTTCTGACCGGGATCAATATATACATCGTCTTGGAAGAACGGGACGAGAAGGCAAAGAAGGACAAGGCATATTGTTACTTGCACCATGGGAGGAGTATTTTCTGGATGAATTAAAAGATTTGCCTGTTGAAAAATTTCCTACGCTGCGATTGGATCCAGGCACTAAACTTAAGGTTCTTGCATCACCTCCAATTCTATTCTTTGTATTTGTATCTGAATTCTGAATCGCATTATTGAGTTCAGATACTATTTCTGGCCATATGGGAAAGAACAAAATTTAAAATGAAGTTGAATAAAATCTGAAGAAAAAAAAACTTATTGAATCAAAAAGAGGTGGTGTTTACAGTTTACAAGTTGAAGTTTCTTAAAGCTTGCTCTCTTTTCATGGTCCAATCCAACCATTGATGAAATGATTAATTAAGTCAATTTGTAGATTTCAGATTTCTGGAATTTTTACTAGACATGGCAATCAGTACCCCAATCCTAGTGATGAACTAGGTTTTGTTCATTAAAATTTCCCATATTTGTTTTATTAGTATTTAGGATATCTGCTAGTAGCTTCTAGGTTTTCATTATCTTGTTTGTATCAGTTAGTTTGAAATACAATCATGTGCAGGTTTCTTATTTGTAATGCTGGGTTTTCGCTTATTCTTGCAGATTGAGGATTCATTAGCCAAGATTGACGGTAGTGTCAAAGAAGCAGCCTTTCATGCTTGGCTTGGGTACTATAACTCAATCAGGGAAATTGGCCGGGATAAAACCACACTTGTTGAGCAAGCCAACCAATTTTGTCAATCGATTGGGTTGCAAAAACCTCCTTCTCTCTTTAGAAAGACAGCATTGAAGATGGGCTTGAGAGATATACCTGGCATAAGAATACGAAAGTAGCATACATTTGGAACATGGATAAGCAACCTGCTGATTTGACTGGCTGGGATAGGAAGACAAGGAAGTCAAGGACCTTCATTCTCGTCTAAAGTGTGTAAACAGGTTCACCTAGTTCAAGAAGTTTTTTCACATGAAAAGTTGTCTTATGGTGAATGCCTGCCTAGTCTAGCACTGGTTGTTGAAATGGCTGTAGAAGCACACCTTTATCGCATGTTATTGCCATATACAATGGTTTCTTTAGGTTGCATCATGCTATATAGTGATATTTGTGAAGCAGATGTATGCCTCATTGTACATTCTATCCGTATTGTAAGCATTCTAATTATAATATGAAGCTGCATGTTCTCTTTCTTATATCCTCCTCGGTGTAAAAAAGTAGAGCAACTCATAAAAATGTTGATATGAACTAAAGCATCGCTAGTAGTAGAATGGCAATCGGACAAGGCTTCAGAAGGTAATGGCAGTTTTTAATTGAGTTTGGGAATTTGAGCAACTCATATCATATATATGTGAATGTCAATTATTATTGTTTGTAGTAAAAACAATGATATTTTTGGAAAGAATGAGTAAATTTTTGCGCAGCCCAAATGTCTAAATTTGATTTTCCATTTCCATGCATTCACGAGTAATGTACACTTGATTTGCGCAGCCCGAATGTCTAAATTTCACTTCCAAAAGTGTACTAATTGGTGTTCAATTGAAACAGAAATTGTCTGATTATGCTGAATCAGGGACTAATGCTGACACTCTCTTTCCTTGCAGACGTCCTAACCTCAAACAACTTCTTGTTCCAGCCTGGAATGTCATAGCAGTGGGTGGATTTGAGCAAGCTATCAAGAATTAATTGGAAAGAGCTCGTGTCATTGGCTGTTCCTTGTCTTTATTTTTGCTCTGAATTCATGAAGGTTATTGGTACTCATTGCAAGAACTTATCTGAGCTTAAAGTTATGTTCCCTTTTGACATAGATTTTGCAAGGGCCATGCTGCCTATACATCAAAACTTAAGGTCTTTAAAATCTTCAGAGCATAATTGTGCACAAGGAAGCTTTGGTTTTTATATTGGACAAAATGTAACATCTAGAAGTGCCTCCTTAAAGAGGACTCCGAATCTCCAGACTCCGTTGTCGAACATAAACACCTCGACAAGTCAATCCTTGACCTCATGGCTCAAGACGTTTCTTTTTTGTCAGAGAGAGTCCTGCATAATGTAAGGGGCACCATTACATGGTTGAACTTTGTGAGTGTAATAATGTCTGAACTATAAATGTGGACATGCTGTAAATAAAGTTTGCTTTTGTAGACTATTTCCTTTTCATGCTGCAGATAGCTTGTGTTAAGCCTGAATACGACTATAAAGGACTTTTTTTTTCTGATGAACAAAGCAACCTTAGACATTTTCTGAGCTCCAGAACTTCTGGAACAGAAAGATCATCAATTGTGATCTTAGCTGTCCAAAAATTATACTAGAGTCTATTGTGATTTACGTACTTCTCCGAAGGTGAATACCGTATTCTACAACAGTCATTTTGATTGTGCCTGGCTAGTACGCAACAGATTGCAAATTCAAGTCATCACTCAATTTGATAATGTTCCTTGATAAGGACATTAATAGTGAATTTTTCCATATAAGTTCAACATCAAAATAACACTGACGTCAGAAGAATCCCTATTTTTCTGTAACAAGTATAGTGATGTTTTGAAATAATTTATCTGCCGTGCATTTCTTTAATCAAAGACAAGGCGGCCAATGGCCATCATTACTAACAAATGTTTGCAGGCAAGAAAAATGGGAAGCAAATAATATTGTCTTCTTTTATTATAAAGGAAGTCAAATTAGGCAGCTGCTGTTTTAATGCTCAAAAGGCCGAAAACATTACTGAGATGTTCTTCTTACAGCCGAATCAAGCTCTCAATTCAGTTTTAAAACAACATGAAGAGGCTTTGAACAAAATGCTTATGGTCAAATAAAGCTCAAACTAAGAAAAAAAAATAAAAGCGCAAGGGGCTTGTAACTCAAGTGGGTGAGAAATTACGAGCATTTACTTTTGCATTCAAGGTCTGAGGTTTGATTACCCCCTTCCCAATATCATTTGTATAAAAAACGAAACAAAACCAAAGCATACCAAAACTTGTTTTAGATGAGAGGTCATGGGTAGGTGTGTGTGTCTCTCACAACCCTAGCAATAGAGGCCGTAGAGCATGCGTAGGCTTTAGAGCCTGTCCTAATCAAAATATCAAATCTAATTATTCAAGCCCCGTAATAGGGAGAAGAACTTGCATGTCACAAGAATAACACTATTTTGCTATCCCCATTTAATTATGTTATGTTATGTAAAATTCTTATCACGAGTGATGGAACATGATTGGTCGGGGATAGCCCTGCTATTCCTGTGACATGCAAGTTTTTCACCATAATAGGATCCAAAAGCAGCTATTAAAGAATGTTGCAAAACTAACCTTACCTTTCTCAGGCTGCTGTGAAGCTACTACTAGACCATAGTCTAGGCTTCTAGTCTATCAGATATGGACGCCAAAACAAATGACGGAAGACCATATACTCTTTGCGCCCTAGTCTTGCCTCCAATCAGATGATTGATCTCCGATATTTCATAGACTTAATCTCTAGAATTGATATATTGATTTATAAATCTAATAGAAAAAGCTCCACTTTGCCATCACGATTTTCGTTTAAGATGCCATGTTTGAAAAAACTTCTTTTAATAAATCATTGTTGGATACTTAACATCTAATATTGCAATAATATAATAGTGTCATCGTATGCGCCGATTATATATTACTTTTCTCTTGTAATGTGTTTTAGATTCCACATACATATCATGAAAAGGAGACTATACAAACATTCTCACCGTCGCCAGCGTTATTAATATGGCATTTATCTTAACATAAATCAGTTAATCATCTTGACTCGAATTGCAAACAATGAGAAGAGCATTATTTCTTAGGGTCGGTGCAAGCTGATGACGTTCCAAAGAAAACTATAAAAACTAGAAGACAACGTTGTCTTTGAATGGATTCACTTCAACTCAGACACGCCACACTTCGAAAACTTCAAAACCTCATCAGTTTTCTTGTCCACCTAAACTACTATAATGATGGTCAATTAAGTCAGCATTTATACGTAAGTAACTGTCAACTGTTGATGTAACATTATACCTACTATTTTTCTTGTATAAAAAACTCTTACCTAACCTAATTATAATTCATTTTCTCAACCATCCTTAACACTTGCCGGCTTACAACAACAGACCTGTTTTGTTCTAAATTCTCTTTGCATTAATCAACTTTTCATGAATTTTTCCTTTTTCATGGGCCCTATTATTTTGTCATTGGAAGATTGGAAGAATGATGAAGGATCAATGGGAGCCCACATTTGGGTGGTTGTGTTTGTGTGTATGTATGGTACAACTTGTTATAAATAATCCTGCTGGAAGATACTTAATTAGTCATCTGATGGCCATCCTTTGATATCCAATTAGAATTAAATCAATAGCTTAGAAGCCAAAACACGTGATGGTGATGCAGCAAGCAAACCATAAGTACACAGACCGTGGATGCCACGTGTCGGTGGGATCTTGTACCAAGTGTCTCTAACTGTACCTCAAGTCTTCACCAATAATTACAGCACAAAAAACTATGAACTAAAATCAGCATAGAAAAAAACAATTAATGTTTAAGTCAACTCCCCACAGCCCATCACAAACCGTTTTTCACATTTACACTTCATTGGGTACTAAAAGACCAGATTAGCCTTCAAATTTAAAGAATTAAGTTCAGAAAAAGTACAGAAACATGCATTTGTTTACATATAATCACACTCTCAGAGCTTTCTGCAATGACCTGCAAGGCTGCAACACAAACCATCTTCGATTAGTATAGTTGGAAACAACAGCTACATGCATAAAACTGCAGAAAGAGACGAGTATTTTTCTAAGTTTGGGCAATTTGGGTATTTTAAAGGATGTTTTCGCAAATACGCAACGACGATCGGGCATTTATGTCATTTCAGTAGAATTAATTGTGAGTTTTGGCTCTATCTTTCCTACAGGTTGCCATCCCATATTAAAAGACTTCACGCCTGCTTGCATTTGAGGAATGAGAGAACATACTCAGTTTTCCTAACTTGCTTCCTTTTTCTTTGTAAGAAATACTGAAATTTATCATCTCAAGAATCATGAGAATTCATCATCTCAGAGTCGTATGTGTGGTCTTGATGATCATGCTTATGATCAGTCAGGTATCAAGTTATCGTCACATCCACAGAGTGACAGCTAAAGAATCCAAGCAAACAGATAAATCTGAATCCTATTCCAGGTTTTCATGGCATTTCTCCACAGAAGCTCCAGAGGTATCTAGCAGCAGAGATGAGATTGGCCCCCTCAAAGGCGTTTCTCTACGAGAAGTTCCACAGGGACCAAACCCTCTTCACAACTGATCAGCCCTCTTGCAATTAAGTGTGTTACTCTAGTCAGACAAATACTTTTATAAGTTTCGAGTGTAAATCTTTTTTTTTTTTTGTACTCATAGTCTCATAGATCCAGTTGGGAAAGAATGTGAGCCTCTAGTCTATGAACAAAGTATAAGTCTGTAAACAGTTTTTGATTGAATGGTAAAAAATTTTATTACACATGTTCTCAAGAGGGGCTGCATTATGTGGTGAATATCTTAGTTGAAGAAACAGATAATATACTGATCTGAATAATCTTGATCTTTTCTTATTCTATCACTAAATAAATATTATAGTTCAAAGAAAAAGTTCAGAACCTACAAAGCAAGTTCTTGTAGAAACGGTTTTCAAAGTAGAAGAGATGACCAGCTAACTTAATTACATCACAAACTAGAAGCATGTGTGTACTTATAAAGCATCTGTAATGCTGTATATATAACAAGTCAACATGCAAACACCATCTAATTTATTTTGTCCTGGGTGGTGGGCCACAGTTTTAGCTCTTGTGGAGTATAAAATAGTTGAAACTTAAAATATTCATAATCTGTTTGCATATTTATGTGTTAGTTTGTTTTTCCATATGAGGTCAAACAATAGATTTGGAAGGATTCTCTGATGTAACTTCCATGTTAGAAGAAAACAAATGGGAAGGTAGAAAATTTTAAGTACATATGCCAATGCAATGTATATAAAATTAGTTTCTTTTATTCATCCTGAAAACACATAGAAGATTAATGTTACAAGCAACCCAGCGCTGTGGAAGTTTGACTGATCAGAATGATATAGATCCCTCACAAAGAATTTTCCTCTAAATGCAGGTGATGATTTCAAATCATACCAGAAATATTATGAATAAAATATACAGATCCTAGTCCTACTGTATGGTATACACTTTTTCCTCTTATGAACTCTAAGGATTGGACTGATTAGATTGCTTGAATCTTGAACAGAGGATTTTTCAAGATGGATTGAGTGCACGGTAGATGGTCCTGACACCAATACATTGCACACTTTTGCATTTAGACAAGATAGACAGAGCTTCCAACCAAATACATACATTATAAGATTTCGTGGTTTAGGCAAATAGGGGAAACAAACGTCAAAGAATTTTCGCTACATAGTCTCACTGCCGACTGGATCAACTGAAAAATGAAGCGAAAGTGTTTTCCGAGTGATTTGATCAAACTTAGACTTCCATATCTGCAATTTTGTAAAATTTCCAAATGTTAATGAAATGTCGGTTGACTGCAATGGAGACAAATCTAAGAGCTATAATTCCAAAATGTGTCTGCACCTCAAATTAGGCAAGAATCAAACTCTATACTAGCTGGTATAAAAGATTGGGAACACTTAAAAGTTTTCATCATGGACTCTAGATGTTTAGAACTATATTTTTTTCTTTTTCTTTTTTGGGTTTAGAGTAAGATTTGGATAAGCATGCATTCTATTTAGGTTCATGCCGAAGTTGATGGGGAAAAATAGGATCGAAATAGAAACAAATTACTCACTTCTTTGTACTCTGAGCTTCCCACAAATATCTCAAAAGCGTCAACTACAAAATATACCAGTGAATGACAGTCAACAAAACAAAGGCAGCATGTATGTGAATCTACATAATGCAAACAAGAACTCACAAGACCGAAATCGGATCACTACTCCATGTGTATACTCCTTGCTGCTGGGATTAAAATTCAGACCTGAAAATCAAATACTAATAAGATATGATACATAATTGTTTCGTACCACATGGAGGATTTTCTACTATATCATCAGAATAAATATTGTACAAACAGAAACAAGAGCTAAGAGAAAATAAAATATGCTTTGTTTTGCAGTTAGTCAGCTTCTAGCTCAAACAAACCTCGAGTAGATTGGACTATTATGGATGGAAATCCCATAATAAGCCCTTCCAAAGAAACCAATGCCTCTTCCACCCGTCCAGATGCATTATCAATCAAGGAAAGAAGAAGCACAAACTCCACACCGAAGTTGAATTCCTGCTTGCAAGAGCAATTAGCTTCCCTTTTGAGAAAGAACTTTTAGATCCAAGAAATCACAAACAAAAAGCACGTGGAAATGTCTAGAACCAAAAGAGTTTTAGAAAGTTAGGTCGCAACCAAAGTGGTTCAGAAAAATCAGAACTTAAATGCCAATAAGCAAAGTCATGTATAGTTTCCAAAGCATTAAAATTCTTCTGAATGCATGCATCTTCATTGCCATAATTAGAAATGAGATATAAAGTATGTGAACTCCTGTGTACTAGACAAAGAATCTAGTATCTGAACTCGAAATAATTCTATTTAATCAATAAAACCAAATTGGGAAGGATGTTGCTTCCAACCTCTCCTTTGCGGAATATAGGTATGATATCATCTTCTACTTCAGATTCGTAATCCACATTAGTCAATCCCTGTTCATGTACATTACCAATAAGTTGAAAAAAATACTAAACTATTCAAAGGAAAGTTGATAAAGCAGAAACTAAAGAAATGGAAGCCTAAAGCACAGAGTGTCGGTGTTTACATGTCAGGGCATACATGGCAGTAAGGCAATACATGCTCATTGAGTACTCGCAAGTAGAAAGGGTTCTCGTAAAACTTCCCCATGTCTTCTTTTCTCTGGAAACGCATGTAGACAGCATGTGTATACTTGTCGATATTTTCATTCAAGATACGTCCTACAAATGTGATCGAACATATAAGGCCATGTTTTAATGAAAATCAGACAACAGAAAAACGATTAAACTGAAACAAGTATTTGAGTTTCGAAAGTTTGAGACAGCATTGTTTTGACTATTGATTTTATACAAGTAAAGCTCACCTAATGATACAGCAAGAATGCCTCGCATTTGATACTGGGTTGTATAAAGAAAATCCAGCATATCCTTCTCTTCCTCATCAGATAAATCCTCCTTTGCTTTCAGTAGGCATATGTGGTCAACAACCTTTCTGAGTAAAATGGAAATTAGAGAAATGTTACTAATGTAACAAGTAACACCCATCGGCTACGTCACATGGTTAGCTAAAGTGTTACAAAAATGCAGCATTACCCCAAAGAGAAAATACAAAAGAATGCAACTTTCAGATATGGTAAAGCCAATCTCAAATTTAAACAAGTAAAAATGCAAAACCCCCAAATTGGGTAAAATTATATTTAAGTCTGCCTCTTAAATTTATTCATCAAAGAAAATGAAAAAAGTTGGAAGAGCCATGGAACCTTTTCTTCTGCACACTGAGGCTTGAGCTCGGCTCCTCCGTAGCCGAAACTGTCACTCCCCGATTCTTTTTCCTCCCCAACCATGTACTAATCACAACAGCTCCATTCATTCGACATGCTGCACAATAATATATTAAATTGTAGAAAGAAAACAAAATATCATAAAATATTCACTGAATTTAAAGAAATATATATCCAAAGAATGAAATTCGTATTACCGTTAAAAGGGGCACGGCGGGAGATGATTGGTAAACGGCAGTGAGGGTTTGTGAGGCGAATGGGAGAGAGTACGGAGCACTGAGATAGAATGAGCATCTTTCTTGCTTTGCTATCTCTCTGACTCTGAGTGTGATTTTATATTAATCAAAAATAAGGGGGACGATCTCCTCCAGTATAAAATGGGTGGACAAGGAAAAAACACAGAACTTTTAAATTCTGGGTTTTAAATTGGCGCTTAGTTATCCACATTTACCAAAATACCCTCTTGTGTAAATATGAATTCACATTTTCTTAAAATAAGTTTAGTTTACATAGTGGTAAGCTACTCCCCTCCCCGCACCCCCTCTCATCGTCACCTGTTCGAAACCCAATACTGTCAATATCGATTTGACTCAAAATGAAATTGTGGTCTAGAAAATGTATGATATGGAAAAAAATAATTATATAAAATGAGTATATATCCAGCTTCAGCCATGGCAAATACTTAGAGCATAAGAAGGAGCTTCAATGAAACAAAATGGTTTGGAACAAAAAACAAAAAGACATTCAAGTCACAAATTAACAATAAAAACAAGAAGACACAAAAGGAGCTTTTCACTGTCGACAAGTCAGTATAACCCAAATTGTTGGTCGCTTAGTCCCCCCCAACAGGGTCATAGCAATTGTCATGTAAGGCTTTGAAATGCTTTGAGTTTTGATGTTATACAAGCCAAAATCCTCAGGTACCCAAGACAAACGTTGATAATTTGAGATGAAGTATATGCAATTGGGCTTTGAAGCCAAAATAGATATGGAAGAATTATCACCTATAAAAAAGGGCAGCATCATCCAAGGTTTCTTTCTCATCAACTCGTGCTTATCAAAATTTAGTTCGAAAATTTCAAATTTAAATGTGACAACCTTCCCATCTGGCCAAATACCTTCCCAAATTTTATACCTTTTCACAATCAAAAACCCTTTCTCATTGGAATCCACAATATATGTCTTGTTAGCGTGGCATTGTGAACCAAACCCTCCCATAGGTGTCAAGCTTCCCCACTTTACTTCCAATTCACTTAGAGCATCCACAGTGGGGGGTGTATATGGGAGTGTATGTTAAATATACACCCAGTCACCGGAATCGTCTCCAATGGAGAGATGTAAATGGATGTAAATATACATCACCACCATGGGGATGTAAAATAAAATGTACATTTACATCTATTTTTACATCTCTTGCACATGTGGGACCCACTCGAGAAAAGAAGAGGAAAAGTGGAGAAAAGTCATCATAAAAGAGTGAGACTCGTTGCTACAGTAATCACTGGAAAAAATTCACATGCGGAGCAATTTTGGGAATTTTTTGATGAAATCATATCTTCTCCGAATTTAAATATTTTTAGGTCTATTTGTTTGAAAAAATAAAATTAACCTAATACAAAAAAATTAATTTGATAAAGTAAACACAAAATACAAATTTAGCACAAAAACGAATTAAGACAATCAAATCAATTATACATCTTTAGATTTACATCGTTTCCCATTGGAGCAAAAAACGTATTTACACCCTCGGAGGTATAAAGGGGATGTAAAAGTGGCTTTACACCCAAAATACACCCCCACTGTGGATGCTCTTATAATGTCAAAACGTACAATTGTATCCCGAGCATCAAAACTTAAAATTTCTATCATTATTATATACAGCATAAAATTTATCTCCAAGGTAAACAACTTCATGAAATCGTTGGAATTCCCAATCATCCTCAAAATCAAAATTAATATACGACCAATCTGTGTCTTTACTAGGTCTGATAACAACGAAATTAGAAAAGTGTCCATATATGATTGTAACAATAAAATCATGTGTATTTAAAATTGGGTCCGTTGAAATTGTAGCCTTATGCACATGATAATCCAATTCTCCAAAGTCAAAAAGACGTGCTAGTGGAGGAAGGCGAATGATTGAATTTTCTTTCTCTTTACATCCTTCAACCATAGAGAATAGATTCATTAAGGTCACGACGAAGTTCTCTTCCAGAGCTATTAGCCATCCTTTTGAAGACCCACAGAATCGCTTACTCGGAAGTCTTAATTGTAAATCAAGAACCTTACTATTCATGACATTGTATAAGTTCCATGTATCTTCTTTGTCACTAGAAATTAAGAGCATTGGAGCTGTGTGTCGACTTTGGCTCTGATTATTATTTGCTACACCATTCTATGTCTTACAAACAACACTAAATGCCAAATAGTCTGAAATCGATTCTAATCTCTCTAAAACTAGATCCAATAGGTCCTTAAGCAAATTTTCGAGTTTTTATAAAAAATAGCCAAAATTTATCCCCCACTTTCAAAAATGTCAATTTTTATAAGATTTTTCAAATATAGCAAAAAACGTGAATGCCCTTCAAATTAAAACCCACATAAACTTGAAACGAAAGATCATGTACAACAGGGGATGTTGAGTTTAAATATGCCAATGAAAAAAAAAACAAGTCCGAGGATCAACATCTACAAAGAGATCCCGTGCTGCAAAGGTCTGTACTTTAGCTTGAACTATAGCTTCACTAATAAAACAAGTTGTTCACCTTCCTTCTCGGTTGATATTATTTCTCTTGAAAATGGCTAAGTATTGAATCTGTGTGCAGAGACATCGAGATAGGATAAATGAAAAGATATGATATCAAAGTATTGAATCTTAACCAAGCCACTGCCTATTAGTACCGTATGGCTCAGGGCTATACTATTTTTTTATAATAAAAAATTACAAATTTATAAATAAACTCAATCCTAGACATGTATTTATAAAAACACCCAAGCACTATTTAAACATAGAAACACACCCAAAATCAACCCCAAAGTCAACTTTTTGGGTGTGTTTATAAATGGGTTTTGAGTGTGTATAATGATGGGTTTTGGGTGTGTTTATAAAGTGTTTTGGGTGTTGGTTTTTATAATTTCAACCTCTATTTTGGGTGTTTTAGTGAAACTCCTAAAAAATTAGAAAAATATCAGTATCCCAGTGATTAGTATGTGTCAAAAAAAGTTTATTTATAAAGAAAAAAAAGAAGTATAAGCCATTTGGCGTACAATTTTTGTTTTTTTATTAAAAGGACCCTGTAGCGATTAGGCGTGACGTGTCAAAAACAAATATATCCGCCCGGCTATAGTATTTTTTAAAAACAAAATTATAGTATAGCCAAACGGCTATACTATTTAATTAAAAAAGAAAGGACCCTTGAAGTTGCATTAATTTGTACTTTATAGATGTTAATTTTCTAGTTTCAACATATGCAAAGTAGATATTAATCGGCCACTATATAACATATATTATTCTTAATCGGCCACTATAGCCTCTCATCTATACTATTTATTAAAGACAATTTAAATAAAATAAAAAATAAAAAATAAAATAGGAAAAAATTGAGTATAGCCGCATGGCGATACTATTTACTATTAAAAGAACAAGAACAACCGATAGCTATACTTTCCTAAAACTAAAAATAAACTGAGGTATAGCGGATAGCTATACTATTTTTTATATAAAAAGAGAGGACCTCATCAATTCGGCACCACGTATCAAAACAAATATATTTATAAAAAAATAAAAATTAAAAACACGACTCATAACCGTGACCATCCAACGATTAGGAGCTGTGTGTCAAAAATAGTATAGCCACCCGATACCACTTTTTTTTAAAAAGAAATCATTGCACAGCAGCCCTTCTATACTATTTAACCAATAATCACACCACGTGATGGTGATGCAGGAAGCAAAACCCTAAGAACACAGAACGTGGATGTCACGTGTCAATGGGATCTTGTACCGAGAGGGGATACGATGTCCCTATTTTTCATGTCCTTTCGTGTCCCTTGTATAATTTGTTGACACATGTCCACCCACTTAACCCCAATAATAACATTGTTAACTTTCAATAAAATAAAAATTAAAAGTAATTAAATCCTAAACAAAAAATACAGCAGTCACAAAGTTCCCCACCCAAGGAGTCCAATTTATCCCTCAATATTCGGACTAAATAAAACAATAAAATCATCTAGTTCTAAATTAGTATAGTAAACAACGTATGATTCTCTCTCTGCCTTTCTTGTTGGATGGGTAAGAGAACGTGTTAGGCCTAGTTTGGGATTATTGCCGCTTTAAAAAAAATCTGTTTCTGCTGTGCTTTAAAAAGAATCAGCTGTAAAGTAAAGCAGTTAAACGTTTGGTAAACTGTAATTTCAAAAGTGTTGTGAGTATGAAAAGCAGTGTTAGAGCGTTTGATAAATTTTACCGTAAAAGTGCTGTAACTATTTATAATTACTAAAATGGACATGATGCTAAAAGTGCTTTTTACTAATCTGTTTGGTAAAAAATAAAACTGTAAAGTGCTTTTATACTTTTCTCCCTAAAAATTATATTAATCTTTGCTTAAAGAAAAGAAAAATTCAAATTGAATAAACTCCAACAAAGATAATTATGATTTGAATAAATTCCAACAAAGATAAAGAGATCACCACGGTAGTAGGTTCATACACCATCCTTGATATTGAATAAGTAATAAACATTTTTTTAAGGTTTGAATTGTAGCAATAAAAACAAATTGAAACTAGGCTTAAATAAATGGAAATAAAGAAAATGTCTAAGAAGATGCATGCATTAAACTTGCAGCAATCTTGTTCCTTAATGTTTCTAGTTCTTGTGCTCCAGGCCCTTGAGTAATATGATATTCTTCTTGTGCATCACCCTCCATCTCCATTGCATTTGGGTTGTCATTCACTTTGTCAAAATGAATATCACGTTGGGCATGCCTCCTTATATAGTTGTGAAGTGCCATAGTTGCAATTACTATCTTCACTTGCTTATCGAATGGATAGCTAGGCATGTCTTGTAAAAAAATATTAATAACATACCTCAATTTTGTTATGCCACTATTCATCAGAAGCATCAATAGTCCCAAGTTTGGAATTCCACCCAAGACCAGTTTCTTTTCCAATTAGTTCTTTCCATATTTTCTATTGTTCCTTAAGTGCATCCCATTTATTTTTCAATTGTGATTTATCATACTCGGCTCCTGTCTCTTTACTCAAGCTAATCCTCACATTTTCCCATCCTTCTTTCTTAAAGTGAGTACCAGGACGATTACCTGCCTCCACCTCCTTGATACACAGGTCACAAAATATAGTTGTATTCTGATTATTCCATACAGCCGGAACTCGTGATCCACTAGCCACATTATTATTCTTCACCATCTGTGCATGTCCTTATATAAATATGTATGTATTGGGAGATGAACATGTTATAGCAAATAATGTTTTTACTAAAAACATGCATAGTGCCTAAGTAATTACCTATAGGAAAACTTGGGCAAAACCACATACATCAAAAGCAATACACAAGTCGTACAAGATGACAAGGATTCAAACACACTCCCATATATTTTTCCCTTATGTTTTGGGTCTATAGTTTTGATATTTATTCACAAAAGATTAATGGAAGTCAAAGAAATAAAGTTTGCAGCAAAACTAGTTTATCATAAAGGGAATTAAAATAAAGTTTGCAGCAAAACACGTACTACAAATGAAAATCCATCATTGCTGGGATTGAATTGGCTATGGCCTCTAAAGATATGAATTCCAAGGAAGGGTCATTTGTGATGCTGGTTTGTGGCGTGTTCCATTAACCAGTCCAGTTCTACCATTGGGTTTTGGGTATGAAATTTTGCTCCCTTTTGGTTAAGTTAAGTTGAGCTTGTTTGGAATTGTTATAACTTTTCAGTATGCCAAAATTCTCTCGCAATTCATAAAAGTGATTTCTTGTTTGATTATTCAGTGAAACGTGTAATACATGCAGCATGCTCTGTTTGCACACTAAGAAATCTGATAAGAAACAAATTAGGACTTGCCCAAAACACAATAGAAACATAGTTTACAAACACGCAGATAACACAAACCCAAAAACAGAGATTTCAGGCACGTAGATTTCCCAAGAAATATTATATTACAAGTATGCAGATTATATAAACATATAATATTTGTATGAAGAAGAAGATGAAGAAAAATAAACCCAGTAGAAAAATAAAGCCCATTGACAACCAATGGAGGCCTCGCAAACCAGTAGAAAAATAAAGCATGTAGAAAAATAAAAAAATAAAAAAGCAAGAGCAGCACGTATATAAAAAGTTTGAGAGATTGAAGAGATTGAAGAATCTACCTTGTGAAAGAGATTGAGAGAGATTGAGAGAATGGTTGTCTCCAAACTTGGGAGGCTATGTGAAGACGAACATTGGTGTCTGCAGATTTGAGAGAAATACGTAAGGATAGATTTCTAACCTAATAAGGATATTTGTGGAATTGCAAAAATTTCATTAAAGGGAGCGCGCTGCTTCAATTAAAAGCAGCTTTAAAAAGCAACCCCGAGGTTCCTTTTAAAAGTTCTGTCAAAAGACCATTGCTTTTAAAATAAGCAGGATATTTTATTTTTACCAAACACCTTAAACTGCTTAACTTTAAAGTTAAGCAGGTTTTTGGGAAAAAAAGCAATCCCAAACGGGGCCTTAGAAGGGTGACAAGTTATTCTCTCCCTGCCTCGACTGCCCCAAACCTCACTGGTTCCAGCCCCCTCACCTAAGCCACACACAACCTCCACTTCTCGTCCACTACCACCACCTCCTCTTCTTCCCGATCTCCCCTCAAATTTAGGTTTCATAATTGGAAGGGTTTCAATTTTGATAAGTCTTTCAATTGGGTTTGTGGGATTCATGCACCCAAAATAAAGGCTTGAATCGATGATCAGATAATTTTATTGAATGAATTGAAGGGTCTTGAGGTAGTTTGCATTCTGAGGGAATTTCAAGGACGAGAAGAGTGCGGAGGGAGGAGGTCAGGGAAGGGGAAGAAGGATAAATTAGGTTTCCGGGATTGTGTACTAGTATATGGTTTTCCTTCGTGATCTTACAATTCGGTTTCTACATTCAATTGTATACTGATTTTCCAATTGGGTTTCTCAATTGAGAGTACCGGTACATGGTGATTTTGTGGCTGAGGGAAGAGGTCAGGGAAGGGGAAGAAGGGGAAGGGGCATGAAGGTCACGAGGGGTGGTTGCTGCTGCTATATGGTGTTGGTTTTTACTTTCTAAATTTTATTAACAGTGTTAATTCAGAGTTAAGTGGGTGGACATGTGTCAAACAATTAGATAGGGAACACAAGGGTGCATGTAATTTGGGAAAAGAAGATCCGCTCCCTGTACCAAGTGCCGCACCTTAAAGTATTCACCAATAATCACAACACAAATAAAACTATGATCTAAAATCAGCATAGAAAGAAAACAATTAATGTTTAAGTCAACTTCCCACAGCCCATCACAAACATTAACACTTCATTGGGTAAAGTTCAAAAACATTAGAAAACCTAGTTAGAAAACAACCTAATCCTTGAACCTCTTGCTCAACTTCTTGGATTCAGCAGCAACAGTCCTCTTTGAACCTGTCCACGTGTTGCATCCATGCATTTTCAGACACTTGTTAACAGAATCAATATTGCGCACATCAAACTTCTTGAATAAATCCTTCAGCTCATCATCGAAATCCAATTGGTTGATTGGGTAGACTACACCCACAACTACATTAGATTGTAGTATAATGACTTCTTTGGAATGCACCAAATCCTGCACATACAAAGCAAATAATAAAAATTTGTACACAAAAAACATGAATAAATTATAGAATTTACTTACCTCCAAATCTGACAGAGAGACACATCCGGGACATTTTTAATCCAAGACAACAGTTCACTATGGCAAATTTTACTTTATACAACACCATATAAGCATTGACAAATCTGAAAACCAATGTTGTTAATATATTAGGCATCGGTTTTATAAATAATAAAACTAAAAGCATATAAAGACATCAGCACAAATTTTTGATTTTTCCTACCGATGTTGTTGATTATATTTAGCATCTATGATATAAATATACTGATGCATAAAATGGTTTTCCTAAAAAAAAAAGTAAGCGGAACATTTTAGCACCGACGCCAAAAGCAAGATTGACCGCTACAGTGATTTTTCGCTAAAAATTTTGAAATTTTTTAGCTCCCTCGCAAATATTTCAGACTCCCTCCCGTATATTTTTTGCCAAAAATTAAACTCCCTCTCTTCTCTCTCTCGCGATACCCATAGTCAGATTCATTCTCTCATCCCTCTCACCTTCAGCATCTCTCTTCTTCATCGATTTCTTCTCTGTCCTCCATCTCTGCCGCCATCTTCTCCTAAACCCTAAAAGAGAGAGCCATAGGCATCCTCTTCCTCGTCAAGAAGAGCCATCAGAGTCCTTTCGTTAACCTTCGTCGTCGGCGCCCTCTTTTCTCGTCGGCGTCGTCCTCCAGGTGAGATTATTTTAGTTAGGGTTTCAATTTATTGGGTAATTTCTCTAATCTTACTCTGTCTTCTGCTGGATCGTGTCTCTCGTTGGCTCATTAAATCTGCTTCTTCACATTTCATGGTCAAAGAAAAAGCATATATCTGGGATTTGGGTTGACACAGAGATGGCCAAAAGATTGAGCTCGCAGCTCTTCGTCAGCAGTATTATCTCTTTCCCTTTCTTTCTCTCAAATCTATTTTTAGGGTTCTTTTTGTTTAAACCGCTTGTTTTGATTCTTGGGTTTGTTGCTTAGGATTATCATCGTTCACTAATAATGAATAACCCAAGAGACTGTTTTCTCCTTTTGGATATGTTACAGATGGTATTTCTACTTTTCTTATTAATTTGCTCTGATTATTTATTTATTTTCTTCTGTAATTTGTGGAAATTATTGACTGGTTTTTACCTTTGTGATTATTTTCTCTATCCAAAACCACACTCTGCAGCAATGGCGAAAGATCCAGTTCGAGTTCTTGTCACTGGTGCTGCTGGTATGGTCATTCTTTCAAAATTTACTTCCTTTCCAGTATTATTTTCTCTGTGTGGTTGGCTTGAATGAAAATGTGGATGAAGAGAAGAATTTCAAGTTTTGTTGTTGTTGTTGTTGTTATGAGATCACTAAAATTGTTGTTATGTTGAGATGAATTCTTCAATAAGCATGGATTTGAGATTGTTATTTTTATTAATTTTTTGTATTCCTTGGTTTAGGAGGAGACCAGCAATAATTTGATATGTTCCAAATTTCTAAGTATCCTGTGGACTTTGTTTTGGCATCTGATTGCCTTGTTCTGGAAGTGCCCTGTAGATTCTTTGTTTCAATCATGGTACTCTTACACCTATATAAAAACATAGGATTGGTTCTTATCCTAATTAATAGCACTCTTTCTTCTTTGCTCATAGTAATCTGGGCCAGAATTACCTTAGTGGTTCCATACCGCACGAATGGACTTCTACGAAGTTGAAATTTCTGTAAGTGGCATCTACACTCATGTTTGAGGTTGCCAATTAGTAGTTTTCGTGCCAATGATTGAACTAATGGAATGTACATGGTGCAGGGTTCTCAGCGTGAACAACTTATCAGGACCAATCCCTAGCTATTTGGGAAATATTGTCACTCTCCAAGCTTTGTATGCTTTCACGGGAGAGTTGCCTGTGTCTCTCACTAATATGACCAAATTAAAAACACTGTAAGTGATTTTTACTGTATTTTACATAATTAAGATGTTTCGAGTCCAGGTTCATGACATTCCATTTTTTTTTTTTTCTTTTGGGTGGGGTGGTTCAAAATATTCTGCAGTTGGATTGGCAGTAACAACTTCACTGGGAAAATACCGAACTATTTTCTTAGTTGGAAAGAGCTCGAGATGTTGTAAGAGATCTTTTCTAGCATGCATCTTATATCTCTGCCATCTTCAAGTATCTTCAGTTAAAATACAAATCCATTTCAAATGTGTTGCTTACAGAGAGATGCAAGGGAGTGGTCTTGAAGGGCCCATTCCTCCTAGCCTTTCTGCATTAACTAAAATGTCATACCTGTGAGTCTTGGCTTCTAAGTTCTCAATTATTTTAGGTTTCAGATTGTTTTCATTCTCTTTTGAGATATCATTGCTGAAGAGACTTGTATTCCTAATAGTTATCTTGAGGTGATCTTTTGCAGAGCGATTAGTGACTTAAGTGGTGAGAGTTCAGATTTTCCAAACTTATCAAATATGAAAGACATGCAGACTTTGTGAGCAATCTTTATGGTTTTAGACTTTTAGCATCCTTTCTGATTAGAATAACCTACAAGTATATAACATTTATTTTCTTATATGGGTTGCTTCAAATTGCAGGATGTTAAGGAGCTGCAATATAAGAGGAACAATCCCTGAATATATCTCTAATATGACAAGTCTGAAACTTTTGTAATACTTCTGTTTATTCATTCTCTGTACTTTTGCTTGAGGTTACATATACTCAGATTACTCAGATCATATGTATACCACTAGCACGCATGTAGTGTGCATACCTACATGTTTATTGCAACCTTTCCTCATTAATTTGTCTGTGCTTATGAGGCTTCAACAGATAAATGTCTATGATTAAGAATATAGTGACTTGGTAGACAGATTATAACGCTACACGAAAGATAAGGCGAATTACACAATGGATAAGGTTATGTATACAAGTACTTTTTGGCTGTAAGGTTCATGATTATAAGAAGGCTGGGGTATTGTATTGATGATGAGTGGTTAAGTCCAAAATTTTCTATCTTGCTGCTGTCTTTGAAATGTTGAATAATTTCCTCTCTGTTCTGCGCAAATTCAGTCATTCATGTTACAAATTTTACCAAATTATTCTGATATTCTTTTTTCTTGGAATCTCTGTTAATAGAGAACTTTAAATTTGCATGCAGCATAATAGATCTTTCGTACAATAACTTTTCAGAGAACTCTGTCCCAACATGTCAAGACAACTTGTAAGATTAAATCTTTTTTTTTTCCTTTTCTGTCTTCTTCTTTTCATTTACTTTGCTTGAGACTTACATATTTTGCGCTCTTTGGCTATCTAAATATGTGAAAGTAACTAGGTTGTTTTCATCAGTAATGTGTTCAAAAGTTTTTCCAGGCAGAACAACTCGCAAGCTTCAAACTCAATGAGTTCCACAGGGAGTTTATTCATTTTTCCTCATTCATTGTTTGTAAGCTAATTATGCTTTTTTTGTATATATCAATGTAGGATTCTTAGCCATTGCTTCAATCCATGTTCAAAACGTAACTAAATCTGTCGTAGAATATCTCAAGTGTATGTTCCTGTTATCACATACAATATTGTTTTGAGTCCATTTGTCTTCTACCTTTTGTATGCTGTTTTTTCTCTATAGAGCAGTATTCGGTGCATATAAATTGTGGTGGATATCAGTAAGTATGAAATTATCTCACAAATTCCCCTTTTACAGTTCTGTTCATGGAAGATTTCCCTATGAGGTACTAAGACCTGACCATGTCCTAAGGACTCTGCTGCTGAGCCTGCCGTATCGAAAACTCGTAAGCTGCAAGTTACATATAAGTTGATGGTAACTAAAAAAATTTGCTTCAAGATTTAATTTCTCTGATGATGTTTTGGCTTAACAATATGAAACAGATTTTCTCAAATGGGGACGGTCCATGTGGCAAAAACTCTTAGCAAGCTTGGATTGAAGGACTGTTTTGAAGGAGTTATATGTTTTGAGACTCTGAATCCCATCATTGATAATGAAGACTCAAAGTCCACAAGCTGCAGAAAGGTTTTTGACCATTCTTGTTTATTTTGATCCTGCCAGGATTCTACTTTTTCTGCTTTGCCAGAGACCCTTAAAACACTTTTTATCCTTTCAATTAACAATTATAATTCAAAATTATGCATGTAATTAACACTAATAATATTGTTTAATTTTGATTATTTATTAAAAGTAGCGGTGGATTTTGCATGCTGTTTCAGGTCAGCTTCGGCTTTTATGAACTTGCTGCTGGCAGCACTGAAAATTGTGGCAGAGTACTACCCAGGATGGCTGTTCATGCCTTCATTTTACATGTCTTTCTAGCTAGTATTTTGCAAGTCATGTCCTAGAGTAGCATTTTGTTTGAAATTAGCATTCTCTCTTCATTTTATTATGTATTTTTGTTGCTAGTATTTTGCTTAAAGACAAGTATGGATCATATGTGGGGTTGGAAAATTTGTGATTTATGGAAGTGTTGGATATATAATTTGATATATGGAAATATTTAAATTTTATATATGTCTTTTGATGTGCAATGGGTAACAGTGCATGATATTGTTCATAACAACCTTAATTTTGCACAAACAACAAAAGTTAAAAATTTAAAATAACAGCACTCATAAGACAATTGATGCCTATAACTGGAAGTGGCATCATCATTATTGTATTATGTGATGTTGCAAGTCGGAAAAAGCATCAATGTAGTATAGAACTCTGATGTTGTAAACAACATTTAGCATCAGAATTATTAAAACTACCGAAGTCATAGCATGTTTAGGCATCGGAGGTCAACGGTTTTTTGGCACATGGAAGGCACTTTAGCATCAGTGTTTAGGACATAACTGATGCGGTAGATATATAAAGGCAATGGATAATATCCGAAGCGTATTGACTATATAATAGGCATTGGTTCCCAATACATCGGTAGATAGGGGTCTTTAGCAACGGATATTATCCGAAGCTAAAGGTCAAATTTCACATAGTGGTTCCTCCTTGCACGATATATTCTTTTATATAAAAGATAAAAAATTAGAAATTTCAATATAAATCTAAATCCTATTCGGCAGCAAAGATGAAGCGGACCATTAAAAGGGGTTGGCAATGAATTTGAACAATTCAAACCTAAACCCTTAAAAACTACCCGAAAATGCAAACCTAATGAATATGAAAAAATTAACAAAGCTGAAGGAAGAAGACAGTTCTAGAATATTCAGAGAGGAATTTAGAGAAAATATTACTTTTGCTTTCTGTATTTCTCATTGAATGAATCCAATACACATGGGATTACAGACTTTATACTACGGCAGAAATCACGTGGATTATTCTAACAATCTAACTATAATGACACGTCAGCTAACAACCTTCTTAGGTGACTAACCTTTGGCCAAAGGTTCTTGGATGTGATAAACAAGAATACTATCAATTGATTTTGTCAGGTTACTACTAAATCTAACAATAGCTAGAGTTAATCTAATCCTTGAGCTTCAGGCAATTATCAGAAATCGGACCCTTCAAAGGGTTTGGGAATGAATTTGAACAACTCTATTTCATGAAGGTTGTGAAGGTAAAATCACTTACACTTTTGTACCGATTTGTGTGCTTTCGTGGTTTAAGGTTTAGAAATAGGTGCCAGCTTCTTTCTCATTCTGCCATTTCTTGTTTTACCGATTGCTCTCAATTTCGTGGAGGTTACGAAGGTGAAATCTTTTGCCGAATCTGTGGGTTGTGCTGGTCAGATCTGGCCACACGGAATAATCACGAGACTGTTGAACATTTGAGCCATAAATTATGTCGAACTAATGGCTCAAATGTTCAACAGCCTTGTGTTATTACGTGTGACCAGATCTGGCCAGCGCAACCCACAAATTCGGCCAGATCCGGCCCACGGTTTCGGATGTTTAGAGCAGCACTTTGAACTAAACTGAAACTCAGTTCAAAGGCTTTAAATAGGGACAAAACCCTAGAAAAAACTAAAAAAAAATTTGATTGCAAACCAGCGATTTCGTTAGGTTATGAATTGAGCCCGACAGGGCTCTTATTTTATGACAAACCGGTGAAAATGGCCCAGCCAGATTTTTGTTTCAAAGATATGGGCAGATAAGGAAGAGACAACGGATAGCAAAGGAGATGCAAGGGAGATCAAAAGAGAGGAAAGGGAGAAGAGAGAGGAGGGAGAGAGATCGTGAAGGTTCTGGCAGAGGAAAGATAATGGAGAGGAAGGGGAGAACAGACGGTTGGGAGATATAATCGAGGCTTGGTTGGGAGAGCGAAGGAGAGCAAAGGGAGGAGATAATCGAGAGGGTTCTGGTGCTTGGTGAAGGGTGGGTGCTTCGTGAAGGGACAGGGAGAGCAAAAGAGAGGCAATGGAGGGGAGGAGAGGAGGGAGAGAGATCGTGAGGGTTCTAGCTGAGGAAAGATAATGAAGAGGAAGGGTAGAACAGACGGTTGGGAGATAATGGAGGCAAAAAATTAAGTGTCGGTGGGTTGGGCCATGCTCTCTCTCGCCTCTTATTATACAAACCAACCCTAAACCGTACCCTACCCACCATTTCAAAAAAGGAAGGAGATCATTATTATTTACAATATCCCACGCATTTCCATTTGTTTATTTATTATTTATTATTTATTTTGGTCGAACACACATTTCCAATTCGAAAAAACAAACAAAGAAATAGGATGTGTTGGGTTGGCCATGCGATGGACGTGCATCTCCCGCTCACCTTCCCCGACCCACTACCATTCAATTAACCCATGCGATTGCCATCTCCGTTTGTCAGTGTACGAGACAGATGCATTGAACTAAAAACTGACGAGCGCGAGGTACAGATATTCGTATATTTTGTTATGGCATTGATGAAATAATAATTATATATTTCATGAACAAATTTTTGAACCATTGGATTCCATCACTGAATCACAGTATAACTATCAACATAGAAAATATCTGCCCTTTAGACCATCTCCAACCCTTGCGGTGGAAACTCAAATTTTGAGTTTAGCCTCTAAATACCATCTCCAACCTTGTATTTTGGGAGGTGAAAATTTGAGAAATCTCAAATCTTGGGTGGAATTCAGTCTCTTTTTGCTGACTGATGATTTTGTGGGCCCAAAATCTGCTTTTATTTTTATTTTTTCTGACTGAAGCCTATGTGCTGCATGTTTCTTTGGGCTTTTGGTTCTGTTGTTTGAAGAACTTTGTCTTTAAAAATCGATATTCTTTGGTTTGTTTTGTTTTGTTTTTGTTTTTGTTTTTTAAATATTCCAACAACTATATTTGTAATCAATAATCATGATTAATTTTAAGCAATCTCAACAGTAAAATTTAATGATTGTCGTTTATTTAAAAATGCTTAGATAATTTAAACACACTTACATAATTCAATGAAGAGTTAGAATTATTCGGGCATACGTATGGTATTGTATTTATTTTTATTTTTTAAGTGAAATTCAATTATGTTTTGGAATTTTATTTTTTTTAGGTTAAAATGTTTAGAAAATTAAATCACGAGTGTTGAAACAAAAATAATGTCAAGAAAAATTAACAAGAAACAAAATTTAGGGGTTAATCATTCTTAAACAATTTAATAAAGTTGCAGACTCAAATTATGAGTCTACAAGGTTGGAGGAAAAAAAAATTTGAATCCTGAAAATACATGAATAGTTGTATTTTAGAGGGTGAAAATTTGAGTTTAGCCCCAACATGGTTGGAGATGGTCTTATATAAATTCAGAATTTGAACTCTTTGACCCAAAATAAATAAATAATTGATACGATTGTTTAAAATTTATTTTTTTTGGATAAGGATTGAACTCATACAATGGTAGCGATAATAGTTAGGATCCTTTGTTTGTTTGTTTGTGTTTTTTCTTTCCAAGCTTATCTTTATCTTTAATTCAAGAAAGAAAACAAATAATAAGAGCATCCACAATGGGCTCACTAAACCACCTCCTTAAACAAATTTTAGGAAGGAATTGTAAAAATGCAACTCCAACCACACTCCCTATTCACCTCCTAAAATAGGGAGTCCTCTAGGAGTTCCTAAATCGAGGAGAGAGAAAAGACTGACTTCATATAATTTAATGCTGCTTTATTTAATGAGTATTTCAAATCTTTATTTAATGCTAACTATTTTTTATTTTATTTTATAATAAAAATGGACCAATTAAAAAAGAGTCATATCATTTATGATTCTCCAAATTAAGGCCTAGGATAGGACTAGGAGGTTCGGTCGACCCTTCTAGCCAAGCGCCGCGGTGTCCTTTAGCTTTAAACCCATTTTCCTATAGGTAATCCCATCACTGCTGGCTCTGCACAGTGCTGTCTTAGTCAGGTCTATACGTTTCAGTCGTTCAATGCCCGATGAAGAGTCCACCATACCAGGGGCGGAACTAGTATATGGGCTAGAGTGGGCTCTAGCCAGTACGTTTTTTTATTAAAAAAAGTATGTGGTTGTGCTTAATTTGTGAGGGCCAGCTTGGGTTACGTGGCCAATGCATTGGATCATTGATGGCTGGCTGCTGTTATCTTTTTATTATTTTATTATTATTTTAAGTTTTGTGGTCTATTTCCTATACAATAAAGTATTCTACTTTCCCATTGAATAAAGTATCCTAGTCTGATATGATGAAGTATCCTATTCCTAGCCTAGTTTGTCATACACAACTTTATAAGTATCTTAGTCAGTCTAATAAAAAAAGAAGAAGACGATATTCATATTTATGAAACTTAGCCCTAGCCCTAGCAGTCCCAAAATAATATTTGCAGTGTTTTGTATTCTGTGCTACCAAAGTCGAGTTCATCGTCAACAAGCGTAATAAAGGTATCTAACTCTCCACAATCTCGAATTATTATTATTTTTTCATTGATTTGTTTAGTATAAAGTAAATTGTTCTGTTTTTGATATGTGTTATTAGATTATAATGTCACATCAGAACCAAGCAAGTAAAAGAGCAAAAACTATTGATTCATTCTTCAAGAAAAAAAATGATGGTGATAAATTAGACAATGACAAGGCTTCTACATTCAATGATAAGGCTTCACCATCAATTGAGTCACCTCATCACACATCTTCCCTAGTTGAACCTCACCAGTTTGATGTTGCTTTTTTGGAACGAGACCCTGGTAAACGTATTCAAATATCTGAATACCCTATTAATCAACGTGATGAGGTTCGATGTGCTTATATCAAAGTTGGGCCTTACCAACCAAAATTATTAGAATATCCAAGGTCTCAGTTTGGGTCGCAATATCGTCGATTTCAATATTCTTGGTTCTCTCAATTTCCATGGTTAGAATATTCCCCTTCAGAAGATAAAGTCTATTGTTTTCCTTGTTTTATTTTTGGTAATGGTCGTCCTGCATTAACTACTGAGGGTTTTAACAATTGGAAAAGAGTTAATGATGGAAAGAATTGTGTATTTTTGACTCATGTTGGAGGTCCATCTTCATCGCATAATACTTGTGAAGGATGTATGGAGGATTTGATGAACCCATCTCAACATGTCGACAAAGTTATTAATCGACAATCAAAGGAAGACATTTTGAAAAACCGGTTACGGCTCAAGACAACGATAGAGTGTGTTCGATGGCTTACATATCAGGCATGTGCTTTTAGGGGTCATGATGAATCTTTGGATTCTAAAAATCGTGGAAATTTTATTGAAATGGTCAAGCATACAGCAAAGTTTAATGATGACGTGGCTGGAGTTGTTTTAGAGAATGCCCCAGGAAATGCAAAATATACCTCACCCAAGATTCAAAAGGAGATTTTAAATATTCTTGCAAACAAAGTGAGAAAAAAAATTCGTGAAGAAGTTGGGTATGCTGCTTTTTGTATCCTTGTTGATGAATCACAAGATACATCAAATAGAGAGCAAATGGCTATTGTTTTAAGATTTGTTGATAATGATGGTTTTCTACGTGAACGTTTTTTTGACATTGTGTGGGTTGAAGACACTACTGCGTCAACACTTCAAAAAGAGATCAAGAAAGTACTTGATCTCCATGAATTATGTATTGACAAGATGAGAGGTCAAGGATATGATGGTGCTAGTAATATGCGGGGTGCATGGAATGGGCTACAAGCATTATTTCTTAGAGATTGCCCATATGCATATTATGTACACTGTTTTGCTCATCAACTACAGATTAGCATTAGTTTGACATCAAAAGAAGTAGCTACAATTTGGTTATTCTTTTCATCATTGAATTCAATTGTCAATGTCATTAGGGCTTCTCCAAAACGTCATACTGAGTTACAAGTTGCTCAATCAATGAATATTGTAGAGCTGTTGATTGCTGGTGAACGAGAGACTGGTAGAGGAGCTAATCAAATTGGTACCTTGCATCGACCTGGAGCTACTCGGTGGAGTTCTCATTACGATTCTGTTTGTGACTTAATAGAAATGTATGATGCAGTTTGTACGGTTCTTGAGAATATAAAAGAGGATGGATCCACAGGCTCTTTACGTGGGGAAGCTACTGGTGGATACAATGCGATTAGGCAATTCGAATTTGTATTCATCTTGCATCTATTGAAAGAAATTATGGGACTCACAGATATCCTTTGTCGAGAACTACAACATAAGTCTCAAGACATCGTGAATGCTATGAACCTAGTTGGTACAACAAAAGATGTCCTTGGAAAATTGAGATTAAATGGTTGGGAAACTTTTATTGGGAAAGTTGATTTGTTTTGCAAGAAACATGACATTGACATGCCTGATATGAATGCTCAATATAAAGTGGGAACAGGTCGTTCTTGTCAACAAAAGGACAATATTACAGTTGAGCATCATTACCACTTTGACATATTCAATGATGCAATAGATTTTCAATTGGCAGAGTTGAACAGTAGGTTCAGTGAAGGGGCAATGGAACTTCTTATTCTTAGTTCAGCTTTGGACCCTAGTGATTCTTTTAAATCATTTAATATTGATAAAATTTGCAGCCTTGCAGAGAGATTTTATCCTCAGGATTTCACTCCAAAAGAGTTACATATTTTGGGATGCCAGCTGAAACTTTATGAGGCGGACGTACCTCATCATCCTGTACTTCAAAACGTGTCTACACTCTCTGAATTATGTCGGGGATTAGTTGAAACAAAAAGGTCAAAAAGATATCATTTGATTGATAGGTTGATCCGTCTTGTGCTAACTCTTCCTGTTTCTACGGCAACTACTGAACGAGCTTTTTCATATGAAACTTGTTAAAACAGCTCTTCGCAACAAGATGGAGAATGATTTTCTAGCAGATTCTATGGTTGTCTACATTGAAAAAGAACTTGCTGACAATATCAATTCAGATGTAATAACAAAAGATTTCAATTCTCTCAAGGATCGCAGGGCACAACTTCAATAAGTACACTTTTAATTATGTTGTTGAACATATTATTTAATGCATACTTTGCTTGGTTTATACTTTTATTTGATTTAATGTATACTATTAGCATGGTTTATATGATTTAATGCATAGTTTTATTTTAGTTAAAAAATTTAGCTAGCCCACCGGTCCAAAAATTCCTGGTTCCGCCCTTGTACCATACGTTTTCTGTCCATGAGTTTATGTCGTTCCTATACAGAAGAAGGCAGGTTTAGTGTCACCCTTATGCGCTTGTTGAAACGATTCTTTTAACCTAGTTGGAATACGAGGCGCGCCGCGTGCCCAATTGCCATGCTCTCTTTTCGGCTTTTAGTATGCCATATCTACCCCACCATCCGCTAAATCACATGGCTCCCTTGAAGCAAGCAATCCCATTTTATTATTCTTTGTTTTAAAACAAAGGATCCTAACTATTATCGCTACCAACGTATGAGTTCAATCCTTATCCAAAAAAATAAAATAAAAAAATTGTATGAGTTCAATTATTTATTTATTTTGGGTCGAAGAGTTCAAATTCTGAATGTATATAAAGGGCAGATATTTTCTATGTTGATAGTTATCCTAAGGTTCAGTCGTGCAATCCAATGGTTCAAAACTTCGTCCATGGGATATATAATTATTATTTCATCAATGCCATCAAAAATAGATGAATATCTGTACCTCGCGCTCGTGAGTTTTTAGTTCAATGCATCTGTCTCGTACACTGACAGACGGAGATGGCAATCGCATGGGTTAATTGAATGGTAGTGGGTTGGGGAAGGTGAGCGGGAGATGCACGGCCATCGCATGGCCAACCCAACACATTAAACGAGATGGATGAATTTCAGTAGATATTTCCGTGTTTATGAAGCCAACTTGCCGAGTCATCTCAATCACGTCTTGTTTGTATTATATTATGTTGGTCAAGGTCCTCCTCGATTATCTCTCCCCCGTTAATATATATTTATACTCTCTCTTCCTTTCCTCTCCATTATCCGTCGCAACCAAGCACCCTCAGCTCAAGATCTTTGGTCCCACTTCAGATCCCACTGTGGAATTAGGAAAAGAGAGATGGCATTTTATCTAGTGTCATATATTTTTATATAATAAAAAATATATAGAAACTGTTGTGATGCATGTTTTGAGCATATATATGGGTCATGACCCATATTTGTTTTAATTTGTTATATTTTGATTGAAAATTTTCCTATTTTTGTTGAACTATGTATTTGGTTGTGTCATTTTGGTTGGACTATGTATTTGGTTTTCATTGTTGTATTTTAATTTCCATGAATATGCTTCTTCTTTTTTCACGCCATGAACAAAAAGTGTGACAAACTAAAATAATATGTATGAAAATCACTAGAAACGATAAAGTAATATGACCAACTAAAAGTATCATCTATACGAAGTAATATGAGGTCCTCATGTAGACAGTCACTAGAAACAATAGCTCTTATTTCATTAAAATTGATTGTTCTAATTAATATGTATGAATTCTTTTTTATTTTTTATTTATCAACATGTGAATTACATGATAAAGAATTAATTTTTAATATTTTATTTTCTTTGTAGTCTCATGTATTTGAATTCTACAAACAATGTCACTGTCTGCAATTCCTAATTTGTTGGTTAGTTTTGATTTTTTTTTTCACAGAGAGGAAGAAGAAATGGAGAATGAAGAAATTGGTGAGCAAGAAAAAGATGAAGATTTGGATGAAGAATTTGATGAAGGCATTAAGATTTTACTTATGGAAACTCAAACATTAATACAGGTGCTACATCAGTCAGAAAGGGATGAAGGACATATTGAGCGTCCGCTAACTCGACGACGAATTACTACCGTTGGATATGATTATCGTAGTCGACATGGAAATATATCCCAAAATGTATTAGCGGCTTGCAATTTTGATTTGGAATTCATGTATGTCCTTAGCGGATGGGAGGGTTCGGCTCATGATTCAAAAGTGTTAAGTATGCTCTATCAAGGAGGAATGGTCTTAAAGGTCCTTAAGGTAAATGCTTATCTTTTTGGTTAGAAATGCGTTTTATTTCTATGTTGCATACTAATATATATATGTGTACTATATAATTAGGTAAACATTTCTTAGTGGATTGTGGATTTGCCAACCGACGCCAATTTTTAGCTCCATTTCGAGGTGTGCGATATCATCTCCAAGATTTTGCAGGCCATGGTCGTGATCCTGAAAATGAAAATGAGTTGTTCAACCTTCGCCATCACTACTACAAAAAGTGAAAAGACGACCAGAAAACACGACGGTCTAAGTGAAAACCGTCGTTGTTTTTTAAAAGACGACGATTTTATAAAACCGCTGTGTAATAACACCTTAGACAACCAAAAATGGAGATTCAAATGGTGTTCCTAAAACACGCCGTATTAATTAAAAACCGACGTCTTATTGAAATAGGATTTTCAAGTGAAAAATCAGAGCCAACAAATAACGGCGGAAGTTATGAACCGACCAACGTAGAAAGTAAAGACGACGATTTCAAAAAAGCCGCCGCTTTTACGGACATTAACACGACCAAGTTTTGTATAAGGCGCCGTATAATTACAAATAAATTCACGGCGGTAAAATACAAAATATCGCCGTATTAAATTAATGTACAACTACGGCAAAGATAAATATAACGACGTCTTTCTCGTATTTCTACGACGATATCTTTAAATCTCACCAAGTTGGGGTTTTCATTTAACGACGTATTATACAATTTAACGTCGTATTTATCCACTTTATACGTCATACATTATATTTAAACCGCCGTCTGAATAAGAATTTTTTTTAACAATTTATTTCTTGGATTTTGTTATCCTACGTCGGTAGATCTACTTAATGACAAGAATTGAAATAACCACGACGGTTTATATAGAAAACCGCCGACATAATCAGATTTTTCTGAGATCACAAGGGTTAGGAAATCTTACAAGATGGAACTCTGTTGCTCATCATAATCTTACCAGAAAGACAATACTTTAGAGGTTAATGATGTATGTGTATTTGTGTCTTTGAGATACACAAACGCACATACACATTAACATCCAAAAAATTGATTCTGAAATTTGACGACGGCAGCCTCAGATTTGCAATTAGAGAGACAATTTTTTGGAAGTGGATGATGTGTGTGCATTTGTGTATCTACACAAACGCACACACACATCAACATCCAAACAATTGCCTCCTAAAACTTCACGACGGCAGCCACAGATTTGCAATCAGAGAGACAATTTTTTGAAAATTGGTGATGTGTGTATGTTTGTGAATCAGATACACAAACATACACACAAACCAACATTCAAGCAATTGCCTCCCAAGAGATGAGGTGAGACAGAGAAAAGGGCAAGAAGAAGTTGAAACCCTAATCGAATACTAAAACTGAAAGCACCCGTGAAAAAAAACCCTATTTATAATTAAAAAACCAAATTCACGTCGGTTATATTACACATAACGACGTTTAACAAAAATAATTTACGTCGGTTAACAATACATTACGTCGTTTTAGTCTTACTTAAGACAACTAGAAAAGACGACGGTATAACAAAAAACAGTCGTTGTTTTTATATTCGTATTTAATTTAAATCAGTCCAGAAAAGAAACTTTACAAGTTCTAGAACATTAATTTCCTCGGGAAAAAAAACTCTATTTATAAGGCAATCGTTTTTGAAAAATAAACTGAAAGAAAAAGGGAAAAAAATTATATTTATAATTATAAAAATAAAATCCACGCGGTTATATTACACATAATGACGCTTGAAAACGAATCCACGCGCAAAAAATATTACGTCGCTTTAGTTAAAAAGACGACGGTATAACAACAAACAGTCGTTGTTTTTTGTATTGGTATTTGATTTAAATCAGTCCTCCAGAAAAGAAATTTTACAAATTCTAGAACATTAATTTCCTCGGGAAAAAAAATTCTATTTATAATTATAAAAATACAATCCACGTCGGTTATATCACACATAACGACTTTTGAAAAACGAATCCACGTTTAAAAAAATATTATGCGTTTTTAGTTAAAAAAGACGACGGTATAACAACAAACAGTCGTTGTTTTTTATATTGGTATTTGATTTAAATCAGTCCTCTAGAAAAGAAACTTTACAAATTCTAGAACTTTAATTTCCTCGGGAAAAAAAACTCTATTTATAAGGCACTGTTTTTGAAAAATAAACTCAAAGAACAAGGGAAAATAAATTCTATTTATAATTATAAAAATACAATCCACGTCGGTTATATTACACATAACGACGTTTGAAAAACAAATCCACGTCGTAAAAAATATTGCGTCGTTTTAGTTAAAAAAGACAACGGTATAACAACAAACAGTCGTTGTTTTTTATATTTTTATTTGATTTAAATCAGTCCTCCAGAAAAGAAACTTTACAAATTCTAGAATTTTAATTTCCTCGGGAAAAAAAACTCTATTTATAAGGCAATCTGTTTTGAAAAATAAACTCAAAGAACAAGGGAAAATAAATTCTATTTATAATTATAAAAATACAATCCACGTCGGTTATATCACACATAACGACGTTTGAAAAACGAATCCACGTCGCAAAAAAAATATTGCGTCGTTTTAGTTAAAAAAGACGACGGTATAACAACAAACAGTCGTTGTTTTTTATGTTGGTATTTGATTTAAATCAGTCCTCCAGAAAAGAAACTTTACAAATTCTATAACTTTAATTTCCTCGGGAAAAAAAACTCTATTTATAAGGCACTGTTTTTGAAAAATAAACTCAAAGAACAAGGGAAAATAAATTCTATTTATAATTATAAAAATACAATCCACGTCGGTTATATTACACATAAGACGTTTTTAAAACGAATACACGTCGCGAATAAAATTATTACGTCGTCTTAGTTTACAAAAAGACGCTCGGTAGAACATAAAACCGCTGCGTTGTTTCAATTTCTTTAACCGTTCTCTTTCTGAAGCCATTTCTATTCTTTATCGCATTCTTGAAAACCCATCTTCTTCTTCAGAAGCTCTACGGATAACCCATCTTCTTCACTAATGACGATAACCCATCTTCTTCTATCACAAACCTGACGGATCTTCTTAGCCAAGAAAATCGAGCAGAGGCTGACATCTGATCTTCAGAGTTTCCCTGAGAAGCGAACTTTCCTTCGATAGCGAGGGGAGGTCGGCTTGCATCCTTTTGATGGAAAGTAAGGAGTATTCAGAAGCACTAAGTCTCCTATCAGGATTGACAAGCTTCCTCTTGTGGACATAGATTTGTTGGAGAGTAAGCTCCATTTCTCTTTGAGAAAAACATCCAAATTATTGTCTTCGAGATGTGAGAGAGAGTGTCTTTGAGAGAGGAAGAACTTGGAAACCTAAATGAAAACTGAAAGTGAAAGAAAGCGACAAATTTATACAATAAATTTTTAAAACCAACGGCGGTCCTTACAAAAACCGCCGTCTATTTACAAAATTCCACGTCGGTATATTACAACAAAACGACGTATATTATAATAATAAACGTCGTCACATTACAAAAAACCGTCGTGTAAATAATTCTACCATGACGCGAGATATTGATTTATCGACTTTTATTTAGGAGTTTACTACGGCGGTATCTACAACACTACTGTCGTATTTATTTACCACGTCCTAAGTTCAAATATATCGTCGTAGTTTGTCTATTAATACGTCGTCGTTCTATGTAAACCGCCGTCTTATTACTAAGAAACGGTTTGTATACATATACAACTTTTCGTCTACCTGACTTACACATGCACTGTTTCCAAACCCGAGAAAAAATTTCAATCTCCCAGAGAAAACTTTTCGTCTTTTTTCCTTGTCAGAGCACTATCAGAGTATCTCATCGTCTTCCTCTCGTCTTCGTCGTCGTCTGTGAACTTAAACACCAAACTCCGAGAGAAAGCTTTCATTGCACGCAAAAGGTAAGCTTTCCTTTCTCACTATTTTTGTTGCTATTTTGCATGCTCATACGGTTTTTGTTTTCAAAATCTTTTTACCTTTTTTCTGGCGAAAATCATTTTTATTCTTTCCAAGTTTGAGAAAATACACAAACAGAGAGGGAAAGTTTCCAACTTTGAACACAACTAATTCAACTAAATAAGACGACGGTAGCTTCTTATTTACGTGGTTAAATATGTAGACCACGACGGTTAAATCGATCGTCCTAGCGTCGTCTTAAAATTGATCTAAGTTGTTTTTAAAATGACGGTCAATTTTTTATTTGCTTGTTTAATTGCAGGTTTGATTTCTCTGAACCATGGTTTTCGTTTTTTCTAATTTGATAAAATACAAAGACAAAGAAAATAGGGTTTGGTATCTTATATAGACGACGGTATCTTATTATTGACGCCGTGTGAATGTTCATACCACGACGTTATACTAAGATACCGTCGTCTATAAAAGATGCCAAACCTTTCTTTCTTTTTCTTTGTATTTTATCAAATTAGGAAAAACAAAAACCATGTTTCAGAGAAATTAAACCTGCAATCAAACATTCACATAGAAAGAAAAAGGTTTTTGGTTTCTTAGAAATACGACGGTAGCTTATTATTTACGTCGTGTGAATATCCATAACACGACGTTATATTAATATTTACGTCGTGTGAATTTGAATATCACGACGTCGTGTAAATATCGCCGTAATAAGTTCTTATTACGTCTTCTGTAATATTGTTTCGTCGTTGTTTGAATACTCTCGTTTTAAACATTTATTACATCTGATGTTATGTTATTACGTCGTGTAAAATCTTATCATACGTCGTATTTTATAAATATCAATCGTTTGTGTTCTAATTTTTTTCCTGAAATATTTTCACTTGCAGGTTTGTTTTTTCTGTAACCATGGTTTTTCAAGACCAAAGTAAGGACTCTGGCTCCAAAAAAAATGGAGGTAAGGAGCTTGGAATGGTAACTCCTCAAGACAAGCCCTTGAAGAAGATGAAGTTTGTTTCATCTGCTGAGACAGAACCAACCAGCACGACAACAATTTCTGAGGATTCAAAGTCAGGTCGAGGTATGAGCACAATGCCTCGTGTTGTGAAGAGAAAATTGCAGAAAATCAAGCCAGTTGTTGAGTACAATAAAAGGGGGAAAGGATGTGGCCCTGCACATACTGAGATGCAGTCCTACATTGGTGTGTTGGCATGCTCCAGAGTCCCACTTGTGGACAAGAAATGGGCTGAAATCCCCAAGGATATAAAGGAGCAGATTTGGGAAGCCGTTGACATGGCTTTTGTGGTAGGTCAAGGGGGCAAGACCTCGATGTTATCTTCTGCCAAGAAATGGAAGGATTTCAAGTCTACACTGACGAGGCATTATATCCTTCCATACATCAAGGAGAGGGAGAAATTAAGCCAACCCCCTGAAGTATATAAATTCATAGAGAAAGCGAGAATGGGATGCCTTTGTAGCTTCAAGGTTATCCAAAGAATTTGAGTCTGTGCATTCTCAACATTCACATATTAGGGAGAAACTTGAGTACAATCATCAATTGTCTCGAAAAGGATATGCTGGTTTGGAGGATCAATTGGAGGAAACCATGCCTGGGGTAGAAATTGATCGATCTACCTTATGGAAGAAAGCTAGACAGGACAAACAAGGTAACATCCTAGATCCAAAGGTGGCAGAGAAAGCAAAATTAATTGTAAGCCTACACACTCTGTTTTAAATTTTTATTAAACTGTGTATAATTCTTATTACGTCTTATGTTATATTTTTCCGTCGTGTGAATGAATTTACTACATCGAAATGTTTTAAAAAGCGTCGTGAAAGATCTAAATCTGGAATCACAACTCTGTTTTCTGTAATTATAGCATAAGACGTCGGTGGTTAATTTTTTCGTCGTTTGAATTATATTACTACGTCGAAATGTTTTCAAAAATGTCGTGAAAGATCTAAATCTGGAATCACAACTCTGTTTTCTGTAATTATAGCATAAGACGTCGGTGGTTAATGTTTTCGTCGTTTGAATTATATTACTACGTCGAAATGTTTCAAAAACGTCGTGAAAGATCTAAATCTGGAATCACAACTCGTTTTCTGTAATTATAGCATAAGACGTCGGTGGTTTATTTGTTTCGTCGTTTGAAACAACTAACCACGTCGTTATTTAAGTAAGGTCGTTATAAATGTATTATAACGTCGATTTCTATGTTGTTTCGTCGTGTGAAATTATATAATGCGTCGTTTGTTTATAAATAACCGTCGTGTGTTTTCTTGTGCTGACTTTTTTATATGTCTTTGTTTTAGGATGAATTGCAAAAACAAGTGGCTGAAGGCAGTCTTAGTGTAATGGCAGTAATGATATGTTGACCTTGGCTTTGGGTCCCGAGCATCGGGAGAGTAAGAGGGTAGGTCTTTGGATTTCCCTAGGCAATTCTTCAATTTACCTAGACAACAGAGAGTAAAGTTTGCCGATCAATTGAAGGAAAGTGTAAGAATTGTCCTTCAAGAAGAGACTAAGAAGATGGAAGCTAGATCAAGGGAAGAGGCTTTAAGGATGGAGGCTAGAACCAAACAATTGGTAGAGGCTGAGAGGGAACATATACTAAGTCAGCTTTCCCAACTCATCCCCAATTTTGATCCAAGCATGCTTAAATCGAAAACTAGCCCCTGTCAAAACCAAGGTCTAGAGCAAAGTCCCAAAAATCCAATGTCGATAAAGCAAGCTGTTCTGGGGCTGATGTGAGATCCCTACATTTAGAGGATGATACTGCCAAAAATGGGGAATAGCAGGAAGAAACGGTAACATACCTGAACTTTGAATTCTCTGTTTTTTTAAACATTAGACGTCGTTATTATGAAGAAACCCGTCATTTTAAAACTATACCACGATGATTTTATAAATAAACCGTAGTTTTTATTTAAATACCACGTCGTATTTAGTTTATTTGTTTTACAAGCCATTAGAAGTCGTACTTTGTGGTTTTTAGACGACGGTTTTAGTCCTTACCGATGTAATAGACAATTACCACGACGTTTATTATTTACCATCGTTTAATAATTTTAAGACGTCCATAATTCTTACATACCGTCTTATGTTATGCCTTACCACGACGTTTTGATTTAATTTTTTTACTTTCTGTACAATCTGTCTTATATATATATATATATATTTCTTTTTACTTAAAACAGAAATCTGGGGCTTTAGAAAATCAAGTGAAGAGAAGAAAGAAGAAAAAAAAGTTGAAGAGAAGAAGGGAGAAGAAAAAGATGAAGGGAAGAAGGAAGAAAAAAGAGAAAAAAGATGAAGGCAAAAAGGAAGACAAAAATGATGAAGAGAAGAAAGAAGAAAAACAAGATGAAGAAAAGCATGACGAAGAGGTATATTCTCATAACTTTCCCTTTTTTATTTGTTTTTCACATTTCAGACGTCGATATTTTTCTTTAAACCGTCGTTTGTTTTCAAATTAGACGTCGGAATTTATTGCCTATGACGTAATAAATTGTTTAAAACGACGGTTTTTTATTACCGTCGTTTTTATTGAATTACCACGTCATTTTATTTTTCTTTATTTGTTTAAACAGGGTAATGAAGTAGTTGATTATTCAAATGTGGATGTGCCATCTTCCTTACAGTCCCTTTGTCGTTATGTGGAAACGACACTAAAGCCTCAGGAGAAGATCATGACCTTCACAATTGAGAAGGAGGTGTTTGGTGCAAAGCGCAGACCTTCGTCTTGCATGAAGATATTACACGCTTTGTGAGGCATGGAAGAAATTGGGGCTACTGTGGTTGCAGTATATATGAGGTTTGTCCTTATCAAATATCAAACATTATAGCATAAGACGTCGGTGGTTTAATTATTACGTCGTTTTAAACCACTAACCACGTCATTCTTTTTTTCCATCGTGATAAATTAGTTATAACGTTTGTTTATATTTCAGTTCGTCGTGTGAAATTGTATAATACGTCGTTTTATAGGGTTAACCGTCGTTTGTTTTATATATTCAGGGGCTTATGTGATCGTTTGAGAGAAGCAAATATGTGCAGCATGGTTGGCTTTATCGATCCGACCAAGTTAGTGCCAACGGGTCACTAATCGATGATCACGAATTGTAGCCAGTAGACTTGAGAAAACATATGGTGAACAGATTTTCATGATGCCTTACAATCCAGGGTTAGTCTCCTTAAAAGGATTTTGTTTGTATGATTTTCACTAATCACCACTTATAAAACTGCTTTAACTAATTTTGTGTCGCTTGAAACATCTAACCACGTCGGTTATTTATTTATGGGTCGTTTGAAACAACTAACCACGTCGGTAGTTAATTACCGTCGTGATAAATTTATAATGACGTCGATGATTACGTTATTACGTCGTGTGAAACTATATAATACGTCGGTTTTTATAAATAACCGCGTTTGTTTTCTTGTGCTTGACTTCTTATATTAACCGTCGTTTTTTATTTTAATTTTGTGCAGCCGTCATTGGGTCTTGCTGATTGTGAGAGCAAAGAGGGAAACCGTCTATTTTCTGGATCCTCTGCCTGAAATCGTGGTTGATGAGGAGGCAAAAACATCGTGAATGTGCTTTAAAATTTATAATTCCATATAGGCGATCAGCCGTAAAGCACCAATTTGAAAACTCTACCAGGGCACACCAAAGCAACCCAAACAGGATCGAATGCGGTATTATGTGATGCGCTTCATGAGGGACATCATCATGGATCCTTCATTGGAGTTTGAGAAGAAGGTAAGAAGAAAAGTTTCAGAAACATTTTATGTGATTTTTTGTATTATCAACGACGGTCCTTTAAAATTACCGTCGTTGAATCGATATCCTACGTCGGTTATGAAAAAAAAGCGTCGTATGTGACTGAATTTCTTTTTATTTTTTAAAGCTTAATAATCATTGTTTATGGATTGCAGTTTGCCAAGGGAAAAGATCAAGCGCCATACCCCCAAGCAGCCATTGATGAAGTTAGGAAAGAATGGGCAGAGTTTGTTTGCCTTCATATGGAATAGAGGATTTTTGGAACACATGATATTTTTATATGTACTAATTTTGTCTATAATATATAATGTACAAATTTTGTCTATAATATACATCCTTTTTTCCCTGAAAATTTGTTGAGGTTTTCATAATATAAAAGAAAAAACAACTTGCGTAACCGACGTGTAATAACTTTCCAACGACATAATTATGTAAAAAACCGACGTAAAATGATATTTAGACGTGTTATACCGTTTGTAAGTACATGGGACGTCGTTTTAGTGAAAATTTCGCCATGGTTTCGCTTTTAAACGACGTCCTTTGAACAAGTAAGTCGTTTATTATATAATTTAGAGTTTAGGGTTTAGGTTAATACTTTTTAACGACGGTTATTGGGTCGTGGAATATTGAAAAATCCGACATGGTTTCTCTTTTAAACGACGTTTTTTTACACGTGAGTCGTTTATTATCATTTACAACGTCGTTAGTTACTTAACCCCGCCGTGGTTTGTTGTTGATATAAGAATATTTTATTATTTTTAATTCAAAATTTTAAATATAAATTTAAAATAAATCCAAAAAATTCAACTTCAACTCCTATGAAGTCATTGATATATTTTCTTTCCCCTAAACCCCAAAAAAATGCAGTTTGAGTAATAAAAGTTTAAAATGACCAACCAAAATAAAATAGTTTTGATGAGTTAACATCACTTATATAGTTTGATGGTTTAGGGTTTAGGGTTTGGGGTTTAGGGTTGTTATTTATTAGGGTTTAGGGTTAAAGTATAATTTTTGGGGTTTAGGGTTTATGTTTGTTATATATTAGGCTGTAAAACCACAAATAATTTTATAAAATTAAATTTTAAAAATATATAATTTATGGTTTTAAAGTTTAGGGTATTACCTTTAACGACGGTTATTGGGTCGTGGAATATTGAGTTTACGTCGGATAGTGAAAAATCCGACATGGTTTCTCTTTTAAACGACGCTTTTTTTACACGTGAGTCGTTTATTATCGCATCGTTAGTTACTTAACCCCGCCGTGGTTTGTTGTTGATATAAGAATATTTTATTATTTTTAATTCAAAATTTTAAAAATAAATTTAAAATAAATCCAAAAAATTCAACTTCAACTCCTATGAAGTCATTGATATATTTTCTTTCCCCTAAACCCCAAAAAAATGCAGTTTGAGTAATAAAAGTTTAAAATGACCAACTAAAATAAAATAGTTTTGATGAGTTAACATCACTTATATAGTTTGATGGTTTAGGGTTTAGGGTTTGGGGTTTAGAGTTGTTATTTATTAGGGTTTAGGGTTAAAGTATAATTTTTGGGGTTTAGGATTTATGTTTGTTATATATTAGGCTGTAAAACCATAAATAATTTTATAAAATTAAATTTTACAAATATATAATTTATGGTTTTAAAGTTTAGGATATTACCTTTAACGACGGTGATTGAGTCGTGGAATATTGACTTTACGTCGTATGGTGAAAAATCCGTCATGGTTTCTCTTTTAAACGACGCGTTACATTTACGGTGTCGCTTATTGTTATTTACGACGCCGTTAATTACTTAACCCAGACGTGGTTTTCATAGTTTTGACGACTTCTGTTTGATTTTGCGTCGTACATAGTTTTACCACGACGTCCTTAATGTAATAAGCGTCATGTTTAATGTGAAATTTTAACGACGTTTGTTTTTTCGGTCGATGTTTTAAAGAGCGCGCTTTCTTAAAATATTCGCGGGACCTAAAATTTTCAGATTTGGCTCTTAGTTTTATACTTCTAACTCTGAACCCTAAAATTTTCAGATTTCGCGCAACATAAAATTTTGCTCTCTCACTTCATCTCTAATTCAAAGTTGGGCTCTCCAGGCTGTGTCAAATCCAATTTGGTCATAATCTGTGAGCTCTGCCAACCTGTAAGTACAAACCCTCTCTTCCCCATGTAAATTCATTGAATGATATTACGTTGTTTTGTTAAAGGATTTTATGTATATGTTTTGCGATCTGTTAATAATATTGTTGGAGGTATGGGTTCATGGATTTTCTATTTAATGTTTTCTTGATCACTCTCTGCTTATGTTGAATAGGGAATGGATTTCATGTTGTCGGTCTTTTAATCACTCTCTGTTATGTTGAATTGGGAATGGATTTATTGTTTTCATGCTTAGTATATGTTGGTTTCATGCTTAGTTTCATATATATGTTGTGTTCTTAATAGGTTTTGGGATCTTGAAAATAAACTGATATCGACGCGCTTTTGAGCATATTTTTACTTTAAACCGTCGTTATTATTTATACACGACGGTGTTATTTAACTACCGTCGTGGTTATAATTAGACGACGTTTGTTGAAAATTCGTCCTATATATGTAAAATACGATGTTTTGCTTAAAAACCGCCCTCGCTGTATATTACTTGTCGTTAGACTTTATATAATCTGCTATAGTGATTGTCATTGCTTGTCTTTTCACTTTACTATATATAATAGGGTATAGTGTCGGAGATGGATAAGTCATGGATGCACTCGGTAGAAGATCGAAGGCATATGAGTTAGGGTGGAAGCATTTTTGAACTTTTCTGTAGAAAATCTTCTAACTACAACACATATCCGCTGTCCATGTGTTAAATGTGTTAATTTGAAATTGTTTGGGGTTGGAATTATAAGGGATCACTTATACTTTAATGGAGTTGACCAAAGCTATAAGAATTGGACATTTCACGGAGAACCTTGGGAAGCAACAAATAATGCTAGGTAGAAATGTTGAAAAGATGATGACCATAGTAGGTGCGACAATTTGTGTCCAAGAAATAGAGATGGATGATAATGATTTTGGTGATTTTGGATCTGATCCTTATGAGTTTGCCAATGTGATTGGGGATGGAGATCAACCATTGTACCCTGGTTGTAGAAAGTACACGGTTATCGGCATTAGTGAAGTTGTATAATTTGAAGGCAAAACATGGGATGAGTGATGTATGTTTTACTGTAATTATTGATACTTCAAGGCGATTTGCTTCGTAAGGAAATACAATACCGCCTCTATGTATGAGGCAAAAAGACTTTGTGTGCATTGGGGCTGAGTTATGAGAAAATGCACGCATGCCCCAATGATTGCATCTTGTATAGGAAGGAGGGCAAAGATTCAATCTTGAAAGAGGGTGTGCCAGCGAAGGTGGTGTGGTATTTTCCTCCAATTCCAAGGTTTAAAAGGATGTTTCGATCACATGAGACCGCTAAGAGTTTGACTTGGCATGCTGCTAGAAAATCAATTGACGGTTATATGTCTCATCCGTGGATTCCCCGTCTTGGAAACTTCTTGATGATAAATGGCTCGAGTTTGATAATGAGCCGAGAAACTTGAGATTGGCTCTTTCATCTGATGGATTCAATCCCACAGCTTCTAAGTAGCAGATATAGTTGCTGGCCAGTTATCTTAGTTACATATAATCTCCCTTCATTGCTTTGCATGAAACGAAAGTTCATGATGTCAACCTTATTGATTTTCGGTCCTAAACAGCCCGAAAATGATATAGATGTCTACTTGGAGCCTTTGATTGATGATTTAACATCTTTGTGGGATGGGATTGGAGGAGTGTATGATGCACATAATGGAGAATACTTTACACGCAGAGCTGCATTAATGTGGACAATTAATGATTCCCCCGCCTATGGAAACTTATCTAGTTGTGTTGTTAAAGGATATAAAGCTTGTCCAATATGCGGCGATGATACACCTAGTCACAGATTGAAAAATGGCCACAAAATTTGTTACATTGGGCATAGAAAATGGTTACCAATCAATCATCCATATAGGAGGCAACGTGCAGCTTTTAATGGAAAACTCAATATGGCACGCCTCTTGAGCCATTAACCAGTAGAAGAAGTGCTGCATATGGTTGAAGATGGTATGTCCTCGAGTATTGGAAATACCTTCCTGTGAGGCATGTCCTAGATGTTATGCACATTGAGAAGAATGTTTGCGATAGTATCATTGGTACATTGCTGGAGATCCCTAGAAAAAATAAAGATGGGATTGCTGCTCGATTAGATTTATTGAATATGGGGTCAAAACTGATTTGCAACCCGAGTATGGAGAAAGACGTACTCGTTTGCCTCCCGGGCCTTGGAATTTGTCAAGAGCAGAGAAGAGAGAGGTTTGCAATTCTTTCTATGGTATGAAGGTCCCTTAAGGTTATTCTTCAAATATAAAAAATCTTGTATCTTTACAAGATTCATGACTTCTTGGCCTTAAATCACATGATTGTCATACCTTAATGCAACAATTGCTCCCTGTGGCAATTCGTTCTGCTTTTGGAGAAGCCTACAAGGTATGCAATAACTCGTTTGTGCTTCTTCTTCAATGCTATATGTGCAAAGACTGTTGATGTTTCCAAGCTAGATAAGTTGGAAGAAGATGTAGTAGTTACTTTGTGTTTGCTTGAGAAGTATTTTCCCCCTTCATTCTTTGATATCATGGTTCATCTAGTAGTACATCTTGTCGTAGAAGTTCGTCTATGTGGGCCAGTATATTTTAGATGGATGTATCCGTTTGAAAGATATATGAAAGTGCTAAAGGGTATGTTCAGAATCATACTCGCCCCAAGGTTGCATTGCTGAGCGGTATATAGTTGAAGAAGTGTAGAGTTTGTACCGAGCATTTATCTGATGTTAGTACAGTTGGAGTGCCTTCTGCCAAACGATGGGAGTTTCAAAGCCATTATCAGGTTGCACAGTGAGCGAGTTGATCGGGACCTGTTGAACCAAGCACATCTATATATCTTGGAGAATACAGAGGAAGTCCTACCTTATATCGAGTACGTATGAGTTATTCTTTAAGTTTCTATTTTAAATTATTTCTTATGTTTATCTTATATGTTTGGGACCGTAATACTTGAATTTTGTGTGTCATGTAGGCAACATATGATCCACATTAAGACCGCTTATCCAAAATTTAGAAAGAGAACAAAGTGGCTGCAGGATAAGCACAATAGCACTTTCATTCAATGGCTACGCTTCAAGGTATATGTTATTGAATAACATATTGGACTTTTAATTTTCTTCTTTCTATGTTAGATTGAATTAAGTTATGATTAATTTGCAGGTTCAAAGTGAACTTAATGAGGAAGACAATCATATGGCGTATCAGAAAATTTAAGGTGGCTAACAATGGTCCAAACATGGCAGTGCCATTATATAGGAGCTATCTCATTAAAGGTATTAAATTCAACATCAAGGCACAAGATGATGTGCGGACAACTCAAAATAGTGGAGTTTATTTACTTGCACATACTATGCAAGTTGCTAGTGCCAAGGATAAAACCCAATTCTCTCAAATATGGGTTTCTATGGTGTCATTCAAGAAATTTGGGAGCTTGACTACCAAAAGTTTACAATCCCAGTCTTTAGGTGTGATTGGATTGATAATACTTCTGGTCTTGTAGTGGACGAACTTGGATTTATCCTTGTAGATTTGAGTAAAATTGGACCTAGGAATGACCAATTTGTTTTGGCTTCTCAAGTCAAACAAGTATTTTTTGTTGACGACTCAATGCATCATGGTTGGTCGGTAGTGTTATCAATGCCTAATAGAGAATACAATGATGTTATTGGTGATGATGTCTTAGGTGATGTGAGAATTGAGTGTGAGCCATTTACTAGAGGGATGCCAAATGTTGACACATTTGATGAAGTGGTGGTTGAGTTAGTGGAGTCAAAATATTCGAGATGGGTGTGAAGATATATGGGTTGAATGATGCTTTATGTAATTGGCAGTGTATGACATTAATTTTGTAATATATTGTAATGTGATTTCTTCACTTTCATTATACAGGTTTTGGCCACAAAACAATCAGTACAAAAATTACTGGTTGCAGATTACAAACACGACGGTTTTGATAAAAATGTGAAAAACAAACGTCTGTTCTAATAAATAACGACGTTTTGGAGCATTCAACGACCGCAATATATTTACCGACGTCTTAAAGCAACGTAACAATGAAGAACCACGACGCTATTGTGAAACAGTTATTCAGGATAACACGTCGGACAAGCATAAAGAACCGCCATGTAATTCAAAATAACACGACTCCAATCCCATAATATCGACGTCTAAAAGACAAGAATTTTAACTTGAACGTTACAAAAGATGACGTCGTCATGAATATACCACGTCGTATGTTCTTTCATAAATGAAGTGGAAAAGAATGAATTCACGACGGTATTTGAAGTCCATTAAATCTTTTCGACGTTAAGATATATGAATTAAACGACGTTAATTTTCTTAATGAAGACGTATAAATTATTAAACACGACGGTCTTTTTCATTATAACGACGTTGTATATAGACGACAACGTCGTCCATATAAATTACAGTGTCGTAATTAATGACCCCATCATTTTTTCCACGTCCTTTATTTTCAAAATATGACGTATAAATTCTGTAATACGGCTCTCATTTATTTGGAACCGACGTTGTTTACACATTTCAACGTCGTCTCTGTAAATACATGCGTCGTAAGTAACGACCCTGACATCTATTTCCACGTCAGAATTCCTAGAAAAATCGAAGTGGAAAATATATTTTACGACGGTATTTGAATTTCATTAAATTTGTCGACGTTAAGATATATGAATTAGACGACGTCAGTTTTATTAATAAAGACGTATAAATTATTAAAAACGACGATATTTTTCATGGTACCGACGTTGTATATAGACGACAACGTCGTCCTTATATATTACTGTGTCGTAATTAATGACCCCATCATTTTTTCCACGTCGTTTATTTTAAAAATATGACGTATAAATTCTGTAATACGGCTCTCATTTATTTGGAACCGACGTTGTTTATCCATTTCAACGTCGTCTCTGTAAATACATGTGTCGTAAGTAATGACCCTGACATCTATTTCCACGTCATAATTCATAGAAAAATCGAAGTGGAAAATTCATTTTACGGCGGTTGTTGGAAATGTTGTGACGTAGTAGGTGTCAATAACGTCGTCTATTATGATTGTAAAGACGTCATATTTATATTTGTCGTTAAATATTTATTTAACGGCCATGTTCTGTTAATATATGTCATATGTTTCCTTTTTAACGACGTTTTTTCATTGGAGTTGGTCGTCTATTCTCATCCTCGACTGTTTTTTTATGTCTTTTTGCAACACAAAGACGTCGGTTTTGATTTTTTGATGACGTTTTTTGTTTTAACAACGACGGTTATTCACCGTCGTGGTTTTGTTATGAAAAGATGTCGGTGGTTTCTACAACCATTTGAAAACAGAATACACGACGATGAATTCCCGTCGTGTTTTTCCTTTTTTGTAGTAGTGCATGCGTCCTTAAGGAATGTGATCGAGAGGATATTTGGTATTTTTAAATTACGATTCAGATTTTTAAGTAAGCTCCTCCATTTCTATTTAAAACACAAGTAGAGCTAGTGTTGGCATGTGTAGCATTACACAACTTTCTTCGTAAGGAGTGTCGTTCCGATGAATTTCCTATTGAGCCAACTGATGAATCTTCATCATCTTCATCTTCATCAATACCAGTTGATGAAGATGACAATTTTGAGCAAATTTATCAAACCCAAGACCAACAAAGAGAGGATGCTACTACATGGAGAGCTAGCATAGCTTCAGCTATGTGGAGAGATGCTATCTAGGTCATATGAGGAGATGAAGCTCCAACAAATATTTATTACGTCTTGAATAACTTTTGTTTTCCTTAAGTCATGTCTAGTTGCTACATGACATTATTGTTATTACTTTTATCATTTGGTTATTTATTCATGCAGCATAATTAATCCATGTTATTATATAATTTTTATTTCATATGAAATCCTAGAGCAAATCTGTTGATTCTTTGGAGAATACAAAAATATCCCAAGTGAATCATAAGAGAATCATGTAATTACAATCTATTAAAATCATAAGTAAAATCTTGTAATTACAAATCCTGCTGAAATCAATTACATTAAAATCTATTAAAATCCTAATTGAATACACGCCCTAAATGTTTTGTGGTATCCAAAAAGTTAATGATTTTGAAAACTTTATTAAATTAATGACTTTTCAATACTTTAAAGGCTAATTTTTACTACCAAAAGTATTGTTGATTTACCAATCAACTCTTAAAAAATCATTTAGTTAAAAAAAGTCTTAAAAATTACCCATTTAGAGTTTAAGGTATGACTTATTTTAAATTTTAATATAAGTTGGTGTGTATGCCCTCGAAATTCGATGTAAAAAACTATTTTTAGATAGACAAACGCAGACAAATACAAAATAAACTACGCATCATTTACTTAATATAAGTTTTTGGCATAATTTTGTTCTTGCTTTTTAGTTTTGGAAACACACACATAAGATTTAATTGCTCTAGTGCCTCTTGAAAGTATAGTCATGTCTCACATTGCCCCGAAAGTCAAAATGACCCCCATGCCCTATTGATTGTTCTACATCGGCCCCCATATCATAACAATGCGTTTGGATGAGGGAAATAAACTTAGAATTTTGACAAAAGTCAAAATTTCTAAATTGAAATGAACTAATTCCTGTGTTTAGATAAATTTTTATAAAAAAAACATATAAATTTAGAAATTCTGGGCGGGAAAAAAACATGGAATTTGGAAATCATAAATCCAAACTTTAAATTCTATCTAAAAGTCGTAATTTCTAAAATCTCAATAGAGATTGAATTTTTAAAAAAAATTATTTAAAAGAAAACTTTATAAATAAAGGTTAAATTCTGTGTTATTTAAATCCGTTACCCAAACAAAAACTTTACAAATTCTAGAATATTAATTTCCGTCATTTATGAAATCCTTTGTCATTTTAAATTTTCTCATCCAAATACACTGTAAAATTTGTCAAACCCATATTTCAGTTAATTGAGGACAATACTAATAAGGCAAGAAATCAAATTGGCAATATTAAAATGCTTTGTTTGGTTATTATCTTTATATTATTCTTGTTTTCCTATTATGGATGGACAGTCCCGTTCTCTTGGACCCCTGTGGTCCAAGGACTTGTGGTCACCCACTCTTAGATTAGATCTAAGGGTTCACAAAAATATATTTAAAAATAAATTTTATTTTACTCTTGCTACATAAGATATTAATTTAACTTAACCAAAAACTAAAAGTTCAAAAAGAAATAATAACACTTCACTCAAACAACACGTTCAGGGCAGAAAAAATCAGGAACGGGTTCGTCCTTCCATCGCCGCCACAGCAACTCGACGCCATTGCCGCCACAGACATAACCTCAACTCTGGCGTCCCATACGAAAATCCAAATCCACCCATCCCCTCGCAAATTAACGCGATTGATATGTAGTAAACAAAGGGAAAACTAGAATTAAAGAAACAAATGAATGAAGGTCTGCCAAAAAAAAAATCAGATGATGTAATTGCAGGATGCCCACCCAAGACCTCTTCCTATTCACATGTTAACCGCTTCTTGATGGTATAAGATTCATGGAAATCATGTTAACCCAATTGTAGAAACCGAAAAAGTGAGAGCAAAATTAGAAAAACTGTTTAGGTCTGCAAAAAAAATAAATTCAGATTATGCCTTTGCATTCAACTGACTATGGGTAACATCATGTCTGCAGAGGGTCGTCTACGACACCGGAATTGGATGTGTTGTGGCTGCGATGGGAGGAAGAACACGTTCATGATTTTCTCCTCTGAACTTGTTTTTGTTACAGTGAACTTTTATTATTTATTTTTTAAATTTCGGTTTTTGATTAAGTTAAATTAATATCTTGATTTTTAACTAGTTTTTTCTGAACCCTTATATTAGATCCAAGAGTGGGTGACCACAAGTTCCTTAGACCATAGGGGTCCAAGAAAACGGGACTGTATGTATGGATTTTTTTATCAATAAATTGACGAACCGATTGAACCGGCTGGTTGTCTATCATGTGCCTTGTCATCACCATTAGTAGGTGAAAAAGAAGGGGAGAGGGTAGGATTAGATGTTACATGGAGAGTGGGATAGACTCACTTAGGCACCATTGATATTTTTTCATGTGATATATTAATTGATAATGTGACGAGATTGAGCAACTGGATACTAAAATATCAAATTTCTTAAGTACATGAAAAAGCTAATATACTTATCAAACTTCAAACTATCGATACATCAATTTTTTGGATCGTTAAATGAAATCAACGGTACACATTTATCTTAATACAAAAAAGAAAAATTGCTAGATGTTCACATACACAACCTACTTCTGCCGGTTGCAAAAAGACAAAACAGCCTTCATTTTAGAGCATCTCCAAGGGAGATGTTAAATACCAAACATCAAATTTAAATTTGATGGCTGATGTGGCATTTTGACATCTTACACAGTTTTACACTCCACCCGATATGTAAAATTAAATTATTAGTTTATTACATTTTAGTGTTGATTCATTTTTAATTAAAAAGAAAAGAAAAAATATATATTCATTTGACATCTTGCTTTTGGGATGTCAAAAATAACATCTCAACCTCTAGCCTTTATTCCACATCAACTTTGACATATCGGTTGGAGTGATGTGAGATGTTATTTCTAGCTGTTAAATGTCTACGTGGCATGTTTGACACATCGATTGGTACCAATCTGAAAAGACAAACGGGTAAAACCAAAATGAACCAAAACTAAAACGCCTCCAAAATAGAAAAAACTTGGAATATTAATACTGTGAAAATCTAGATTAAAAGAAAGGTATATAACTAATAGAGTTTGATTTTCTATATTTTTATACATCTTATATTTGGTTTTTGTAGGGGAAGTTAATTAAAAAGAGCATTATTACCTTACCTTCCTTATTTTCAACTATTCTACGCTCTTGGAAGGGAGCGGATTCGTTGTCCCCAAATTAGTTGTAAGACCCGTGTCTTGGGGAAACAAGAATGGTGAGCAATCCCACATTGGTCAGGGAGGGAAAGGTGAAGTGCTTTATATGTATGGGCACTTCTCTTCCAAGCACGAGGCCTTTTGGGCAAGGTAACATTAGCTTGAGCCCAAGAACAAAATCGTGAGGGAGGAGGCCCAAAGCGGACAATATCTTGCTAGGGAAATCAGGTCGTGACATTGGTGTCCCCTCCATGTCCCCTCTCTAAATTGCTGACACATGTTAACTAACATAAAAGGAAGTTAACTTTGTTTACTTCTTTATTTGACAATTTTAAAAATTAAAAAAATTAAAAACTGCCCAAATATTCGAGCGAGCCAGCTAGCGTCTTCTCTACTTCTCCAATTGCAACATCAATTCCTATGGCTGGGTTGATTACTATTGCTGGGTTTGATTCCTTTGAAATCAAAAGGTTGATTCCTATGGCGGGGATTGATTACTATAACAATTAATTTAATCGAGATATGGATTGATTCCTATGGCTGGGGTTGTTCAAAAGGTTGATTACTATAAATATGAAATCAAACATATCACTTTTTTTTTTGTTTTGTTTTTGTTTTTTTTTTTTGGTAATCAAGACAAGGATTGATTCTCTATGTTTGAAAAACCAAGAACTTGTACACTAAACAAAAAAATTCAACTTCTACATATCATGAAGATAAAACCTAACAAAGAGAATTGAACAAATAATACTTTGATTGAGTGTATGTTATGTAAGTTTCCAACACATAACTTTGCTCACCTACATCCACAAGGCTTGAACAAACGGTATAATTGATTGGTTTTCTTCTCTGAAATTTCCTAACAAAGGTTCCTCTAGTAATTAGGCGCCACGTGTCAAAACAAGTCTATTTTTAATATATAAAAAATTAAAGACACGGAGTGTAGCTATGCGGCTGCACTATTTTTTTAAAAGGACCCTCTATCAATTAGGCGCCACGTGTCAAAAAAATATATATCCACGCGGATACACTATTTTTTTAAATAAAAACAATCGTAGTAGAGTCGCACGGCTATACTATTTAAAAACATTATCTTCACACGGCTATACTATTTAAAAACATTATCTTTAAAGGGTATAGAAATTAAGAAAAAAGTACCCTCCTAGTTGCATTAGTTTGTACTTTATAGATATTAATTTGATAGTTTCAACATATCTAAAGTAGATATTAATCGGCCACTATATAATATTTGAATATAATTTTTATAACATATATTATTCTTATTCTATAATATGTGACAATTATTTGCACAATACGTGAATTTTGTGTGTCTTGCAGGGCTATACTATTTTTCTTATATAAAAAAATAGAAAAATATCGAGTATCCCCAACAATTAGAAGCCACGTGTCAAAAAAAGTCTATTTATAAAAGAAAAAAGGAGTATAAGCGTGCTGGCCGTACTATTTTTTGTTTTTTTAAAAAGGATCCTGTAGCGATTAGGCGTGACATCTTAAAAACAAATATAACTGCCCGGCTATAGTATTTTTTTTTTAAAACAAAATCGTAGTATGGCTATACTATTTAATTAAAAAAGAAAGGACCCCTATAGTTGCATTAGTTTGTACTTTCTAGATATTAATTTTCTAGTTTCAACATATGCAAAGTAGATATTAATCGGCCACTATATAACATTTTAATATAATTTTTATAACATATATTATTCTTAATTGGCCACTATAGCCTCTATACTATTTATCAAAAGACAATTTTTTTATAAAAAAAACTAGTAAAGCCAACCAACTATTATTTTCTTTAAAAAAAATTACGAAAAAATCGAGTATAGCGGCACGACAAAACTATTTACTATTAAAAAAACAAGAACAGCTGCGTGCGGCTGTACTTTCTAAAAACTTATAAAAACTGGGTATAGCCAGGCGGCTATACTATTTTTAATATAAAAAGAGAGGACCCCATCATTTAGGCACCACGTATCAAAACAAATCTATTTAAGAAATAAATAAATTTAAAACACGGTGTATAGCCGTGATCATCCAATGATTAGGAGCTATGTGTCAAAAATAGTATAGCTGGGCGGCTATACTGGTTTTTAAAAAGTATAGCAAGGCTATACTGTTTTTTAAAAAGTATAGCCTTCGGCTCTACTATTTTGTGAAAAAAATTCATTGTATAGCCACACTGCGATACTGTTTAACAAAATTAAAAAAAAAGAAAAAAGGACCCTCCTAGTTGCTTTAGTTTTTACTTTATAGATATTAATTTGCTAGTTTCAACATATCCAAAGAAGTTATTAAGATCATGATCCATCACGGAGCATGGTTTTAACAAGGCCACAATTGCTCCATCACAGATCCTTTTTTTTTTTTGGGTTTTGGGGATTAGTGTTTTTTTTTTCTTTTTTTGTTTCATCGTGATTGTTTCAAGCGCGAATCTTTTTAAGATCATACTCTTATATTTCATATGTCTGGGACATGCCAATCTAGAAACACGTTGATAATGAATGATATCACAATATCGGTTCAGCATATGAATATTCTACAAAATAATAGAAATCTTCCAAGATCTGGAGCAATATATATATATATATATATGTATATATATATAATGAAATTTGTGTTATTAAGTTATTAGTACCTGATTCATTGGTTGATATGATTGTTATATACAATTTGGAAAGTGTCATAAAAACAAAATAGACTCAATCGAAATTTCAATAAAAACTTTTCGATTGAAAAAATTGGCATGAAAGTTAGCCCAATCATTTTTAATCCCGAGACCGTGCTTGGGACAAAGAGACATAGTTGAGGGTCCTTACTTATCGATCAAAATAAGGGGGGCGATCTCCTCCAGTATAAAATGGCTGGACAAGGGAAAAAAACCAAACTTTTAAATTGTGGGTTTTAATTGGCGTTTAGTTATCCACATTTACCAAAATACTCTTGTGTAAATATGAATTCACATTTGCTTAAAATAAGTTGTGTGATATTGGACTTAACAATCATAAAAATAGAATGAAAAAAAAAATCATAAAGAAGACAAATTAAATAGAAATAAAAATGTGTTGAGTGAAGGTACAACTGAGGGCTCTTAAAACTTCCAACTTTTTTGTTACAAGATGTAGCTCGTCAGCTCTTCGGCTTTGATTAGCGGAAGCTGATGAAGGAGGCTGAGTTTGTTAAGGAAGCTTGTCTATTTAAATTGGATTGCATGAAAGTAATGAAATGGGGCAGTGATCATTAACCCTTAACAATTCCATTTGTCTAAGAGTCTTGCATGAAGAGATAGGAGAGTAGATATCCGAGGATGAAAAAATATACATATAAAAAAAAAAAAGGTGCACACAAGCACAGCAAACAGAAAGGAGTTTCGCTTAGGCATTTCAACTTGAAGACGCAATTTACGCTTTTACTACGCTTTCTTTTGATTATGAAGAGTTGGAAATACCACAATTGAAAACGCAAATTATGCGATTAATGTCCTTATCAAGGAACATTATTAAATTGAGTGACGACTTGAATTTGTAATCTATTGCATACTAGCCAGGCACAATCAAAATAACTGTTGTAGAATACGTTATTCACCATCGGAGAAGTACGTAAATCACATTACTAGAGTTGCTAATTGTCCTTAATTTTTGGACAGCTAAGGTTACAATTGATGATCCTTCTAGTCCAGAAGTTCTGGAGCTCAAAAAATGTCTAAGGTTGCTCTGTTCATCAGAAAATAAAAAGACCTTTATAGACGTATTCAGGCTTAACACGACGTGGTTTTGTAAGTTTATCCCTTTGTAAATCCTCCACCGTAGAACCTGCTACCACTAATACAAAGCGGAGTCCAAATTGCAATATCATTTGAATTAAAGAAGCCTCCTTGCATTGAGGCTCTTGCACCAGCCAACAGTCCCAATCGTTACGTAGCAGACTATATCGGCTCAGCATATGAATATTCTCCAAAATAGTAGTACTTTTCCAAGGTCTGGAGCAATATTTTTTTTAATGAAATTTATGTTATTAAGTTATTAGTACCTAATTTATTGGTTGATATGCTTGTTATATACAATTTGGGAATTATCATAAAAACAAAATAGACTCTATCGAAATTTCAATAAAAACATTTCGATTGAAAAAATTGACATGAAAGTTAGCCTAGTCATTTTTTAATCCCGAGTTTGTGCCTGGACAAAGAGACATAGTTGAGGGTCCTTACTTATCGATCAAAATAAGGGGGACGATCTCCTCCAGTATAAAATGGGTGGACAAGGAATAAAAACCAGACTTTTAATTTGTGGGTTTTAAATTGGCGCTTAGTTATCCACATTTACCAAAATACCCTCTTGTGTAAATACGAATTCACATTTTCTTAACACTAGCCTCTCACGCATGTGCCAATTGGTTGTCTTTTTTATTTTTAGAATTAATAAAAGATAATATGAGTAGTTATGTTCCATAAAAGTATGATTTATTATATGATTTTGTTTTTAATTTTAATTTTTTTAATATGAAAAAATGTGAATTTACCATACTGTCCTCATTTAATTAATAATTTCAATTCTTGTATTTTGAATGTTTCACCATTCTTTGCCTTTTGCTTTATATATATAGATAAGTTCAGTGTGATATTGGACTTAATAATCATAAAAATAGAAAAAAAGAATCATAAAGAACATAAATTAAATAGAAATAAAAATGTGTTGAGTGAAGGTATGGCTGATGCCTCTTAAAACTTCCACCTTCTTTTTTAGTGGAGATTAAGGACAGCTAGACCAAACTAGTAATATGCCATAAAACTTCCAACTTTAATTTTTGTTACAAGATATAACTCGTCAGCTCTTCAGCTTTGATTAGTGGAAGCTGATGAAGGAGGTTGAGTTTGTTTAGGAAGCTTGTCTAATGGACATTTTTCTGTTGAATGTCATCATATATCATATCTCAACAAAATAATAAAACATTCCAGTCTTTTGGTTGTGTGGCTTGCATGAAATTGAATGCTGAAATGTATGAACTAACTGAAACGTAGGAGTAAAATTTTCAGGTTCCTAAATCATAGCATTTGATAAGAACAAATTCAATCCTTAAACTGGCATTTCGAGCAAAAAACATAGGGGATATTTCAAGTACATTTTTGGGCTATCTTATCTGTCTTCCAATATGTTTTGTACAATCTGCTTACATCCATAACATCTTGCAGACCTTTCACATAGCAGCTTCACCTAACTTTTTAGGGTCTAGAAAATAGCTCGGAAGATGGGCGTTTGTAAGCTTTGTCCTCTTGCTAATCTCGTATTCTTCTTCTTGGGTTTGGCTTTGTTAGGAATGCCTTGACTCTGAGCCAAGGCCCTCCTCTTTGCAGTATCCGTTGCCGGCTTCATCCCATTCTTTTGGAGTTCTTTCTCAATGTCAATAATATCACGAGGTAATTCAATCGACCTAAAGAGCACCTTCAGTTCATCATCAACATTCATCGCAGGCAACCTGGGGTCATTTGGATATGCTATGTCCTCTTGGGAATCGAAGTTTGAAAGCAGCCAGATGTCACCTGCAGCTTTCAAAGCCTAAAAAATAATTTTCCTTATTAATATTTTATTGTAAGAGACATAATAATTCAGAAATTTATTTAGTTAATAATCATTTACCTGCAAATCGTCCATCACATTCGGGTATGCATCCTTGAGATCAATGACAGCTTTTCACTGTCGACAAGTTGGCATAACCCAAATTGCTGGTCGCTTTGTCCTCCCCAACAAGGTCATAGCAGTTGTTGTGTAAGGCTTTGAAATACTTTGAGTTTTGATGTTATACACGCCAAAATCTTCAGGTATCCAAGACGAATGATAATTTAAGGTGAAGTATATGCAATTGTGTTGACATCCTGGCAATTTTGAAGCCAAAACAAACATGAAAGAATTATCACCCAAAAAAAGGGCAGCATCATCCAAGGTTTCTTTCTCAATCAACTCGTGCTTATCAAAATTTAGTTCGAAAATTTTAAATTTAAATGCGACAGCCTTCCCATCTGGCCAAATACCTTTCCAAATTGTATACCTTTTCACGATCAAAAACCCTTTCTCATTGGAATCCACAATATATGTCTTGATAGAGTGGCATTGTGAACCCCATAGGTGTCAAGCTTCCCCACTTTCTTCCAATTCACTTATAATTTCAAAAGATACAATTGTATCCCGAGCATCAAAACTTAAAATTCTATCATCATTATATACAGAATAAAATTTATCTCCAAGGTGAACAACTTCATGAAATCGTCAGAATTCGTAATCATCCTCCAAATTAAAATTAATATACGACCAATCTGTGTCTTTACCAGGTCTGATAACAGCGAAATTAGAAAAATATCCGTATATGACCGTAACAATAAAATCATGTGCATTTAAAATTGGGTCTGCTGAAATTGCAGCCTTGCGCACATGATAATCCGATTCTCTAAAGTCATAAAGACATGCTAGTGGAGGAAGGCGAATGATTGAATTTTCTCTCTTTACATCCATCAATCATAGAGAATGGATTCATTAAGGTCACGATGAAATTGTAGCCTTGCGCACATGATAATCCGATTCTCTAAAGTCATAAAGACGCGCTAGTGGAGGAAGGCGAATGATTGAATTTTCTTTCTCTTTACATCCGTCAACCATAGAGAATGGATTCATTAAGGTCACAACGAAGTTCTCTTCCAGAACTATTAACCATCCTTTTGAAGACCCACAGAATCGCTTACTTGGAAGTCTTAATTGTAAATCAAGAACCTTATCATTCATGACGTTATATAAGTTCCATGTATCTTCTTTGTCAAGAAATTAAGAGCATTGGAGCTGTGTGTCGACTTTGGCTCCGATTATTCTTTGCTACACCATTCCATGTCTTTGCGCTGAATTCAAGAAGGTTACTGGTACTCATTGCAAGAACTTATCTGAGCTTAAAGTTAGGTTCCCTTTTGACATATATTTTGCAAAGGCCATGTTGCCTGCCTATACATCAAAACTTAAGGTCTTTTAAGTCTTCAGAGCATAATGGTGCACACGGAAGCCTTGGTTTTTATTTTGGACAAAATGGATCATCTAGAAGTGCTGAATATATCACTGCCTCCTTTAAAGAGCAACCCAGCGCTGTGGAAGTTTGACTGATCAGAATGATATAGATCCCTCACAAAGAATTTTCCTCTAAATGCAGGTGAAGATTTGAAATCATACCAGACATTATGAATAAAATATACAGAAACTAGTCCTACTGTATTGTAAACACTTTTTCCTTTAATTTTGAACAGAGGATTTTTCAAGACAGATTGAGTGCACGGTAGATGGTCCTGACACCAATACATTGCACTCTTGCGTTTAGACAAAGATAGACACAGCTTCCAACCAAATATATTGCTCTGTTCATACAATATAAGATTTAATACTCAAGCAAATTTTATAGTTTTAATCAAAAATCACCATTCCATGTTTTACAAACACTAAATGCCAGAGTCTGAAATTGATTCTAATCTCTCTAAAACTAGATCCAATAGGTCCTCAAGTTCAAAAGTTCACAGATAAGTTCACAAGTTCAAAAACATGCATCAGTACATCCATTCACGCTCTCAGCATTCTGCAATGACCTTCAAGGCTGCAACAATCTTCGATTAAGTTAAGGAAAACTTAAAAAACATCCTATGTACATCTATTCACGCTCTCAGCTTTCTGCAATGACTTGCAAGCAGAAAGAGATGACAAATGCAAGATGATTTTTCTACATTTAGGAACTTACTGAAATATAGTAATCATGAGAGAAACTAGGAAAACAACCTAACCCCCTTTAACCTCTTGTTCAGCTTCCTGGATTCAGGAGCGTCAGCAGGCCTCTTTGAAGAACCCGTCCGTGTCTTGCTTCCGTGCATTCTTAGACATTTGTTAACAACATCCATGTTGCGCACATCAAATTGCTTTAATAGACTCTTCAGCTCATCATCAAACTCCAACTGCTTGATTGCGTAGACCACTTCCCCCAACTACATTAGAATGTAGTACAACGATTTCTTTCGAATGTATCAACTCCTACACATACAGAAACAAATAGTAAAAATTTATACAAAAACAAATCACACAAAAAAATGAACGAATTACAAAATTCACTCACCTTCAAATCTGAAGGAACAGAGACATACACATCAGCCAAGTCCGCTAGAATAAATCCATCTGGGACACTTTCAATCCAAGAAAGCAAATCCTTCTTACATGATATATTGTTCTATATAAAAGATGAAATCGGACCATTAAAAGGCGTTAGAAATGAATTTGAAATCAGACCTAAAGCTAACAGTAGTTAAAAGGCTTCAATTGATTTTCAGGTTAATACTAAAGCTAACAGTAGTTAAGAATTTAGGGTTTACCCGATCATTGAGGGACAGGTTGAGGCAATTATCAGAAATAAGGAAGCAAGAAACATCGAACTTATCGCTGAAATGTTCAACTTCGTGATTATTCCGTGCGGCCAGATCTGGCCAGCACATCCTACAAAATCGGCAAAAAAATTTACCGTCGCCACCTCTCTGAAAAAGAGGGCAATCTGTCAAACAAGAGATGCCAGAATGTGTGAGAAGATTGCGCCTATCACTAAATCTCAACCCGCAAAAGCAAACATAACGGTATGAAAGTGTAAGTTCCATGGTTTTAGATGTTTAGGGTTTAGACAGCACTTTGAACTGAACTGACTCAGTTCAAAGGCTTTATATAGGGATAAAACCCTAGAAAAAATTAATATAAAAATATGATTGCTGATATTGAGCCCGACGGGGCTCCGGTGAAAATGGCCCAAAGAAATGGCCCAGCAGGATTTTTTTAATAAATGAATAAATGAAAATTTGAAAAAACAAAATATGTCAACCATCATTTTTTTTAAAGGAAGAAATTGAATGAAAATTTCAAAAAAAACTCCAACCGTCAGATCCAGAATTTTATTACGGAAGAAATAAAATTAAAATTGAAATAAATTACTAACCGTCAGATCCAAGCTTTGGGCCTCCTCCTCCTCCGGAGAATCAACAGAAGCATTTGGGGAGATAATGAGCGCAAACAGCAAAGATATGGACAGATTGGGAAGAGACAACGGATAGCAAAGGAGATACAAGGGAGATCAAAAGAAAGGAAAGGGAGAAGAGAGGAGGGAGAGAGATCGTGAGGGTTCTGGCAGAGGAAAGATATGGAGAGGTAGGGGAGAACAGACGGTTGGGAGATATAATCGAGGCTTGGTTGGGAGAGCGAAGGAGAGCAAAGGGAGGAGATAATCGAGAGGGTTCTGGTGGTTGGTGAAGGGTGGGTGCTTCGTGAAGGGACAGGGAGAGCAAAAGAGAGGCAATGGAGGGGAGGAGAGGAGGGAGAGAGATCGTGAGGGTTCTAGCTGAGGAAAGATAATGAAGAGGAAGGGTAGAACAGACGGTTGGGAGATAATGGAGGCAAAAAATTAAGTGTCGGTGGGTTGGGCCATGCTCTCTCTCGCCTCTTATTATACAAACCAACCCTAAACCGTACCCTACCCACCATTTCAAAAAAGGAAGGAGATCATTATTATTTACAATATCCCACGCATTTCCATTTGTTTATTTATTATTTATTATTTATTTTGGTCGAACACACATTTCCAATTCGAAAAAACAAACAAAGAAATAGGATGAGTTGGGTTGGCCATGCGATGGCCGTGCAACTCCCGCTCACCTTCCCCGACCCACTACCATTCAATTAACCCATGCGATTGCCATCCCCGTCTGTCAGTGTACGAGACAGATGCATTGAACTAAAAACTCACGAGCGCGAGGTACAGATATTCGTATATTTTGTTATGGCATTGATGAAATAATAATTATATATTTCATGGACAAATTTTTGAACCATTGGATTGCACCACTGAATCACAGTATAACTATCAACATAGAAAATATCTGCCCCTTAGACCATCTCCAACCCTTGGGGTGGAAACTCAAATTTTGAGTTTAGCCTCCAAATACCATCTCCAACCCTTATATTTTGGGAGGTGGAAATTTGAGAAATCTCAAATCTTGGGTGGAATTCAGTCACTTTTTACCTGATAATTTTGTGGGCCCAAAATCGCTTTTTATTATTTTTTTCTGATAATGTACACAATGTGTCTTGGCGATTTAATTCTATTGTTTGAGCGTGACTTTGTCTTAAAAATCGATATTCTTTGGTTTGTTTTGTTTTGTTTTGTTTTGTTTTTTGTTTTTTTAAATATTCCAACAACTATATTTGTAATCAATAATCATGATTAATTTTAAGCAATCTCAACGGTAAAATTTAATGATTGTCGTTTATTTAAAAATGCTTAGATAATTTAAACACACTTACATAATTCAATGAAGAGTTCGAATTATTTCAGGCATACGTATGATATTGTATTTATTTTTATTTTTTAAGTGAAATTCAATTATGTTTTGGAATTTTATTTCTTTTAGGTTAAAATTTTTAGAAAATTAAATCACGAGTGTTGAAACAAAAATAATGTCAAAAAAAATTAACAAGAAACAAAATTTAGGGGTTAATCATTCTTAAACAATTTAATAAAGTTGCAGACTCAAATTATGAGTCTACAAGGTTGGAGGAAAAAAAAATTTGAATCCTGAAAATACATGAATAGTTGTATTTTAGAGGGTGAAAATTTGAGTTTAGCCCCAACATGGTTGGAGATGGTCTTATATAAATTCAGAATTTGAACTCTTTGACCCAAAATAAATAAATAATTGAACTCATACGATTGTTTAAATTTTATTTTTTTTGGATAAGGATTGAACTCATACGATGGTAGCGATAATTGTTAGGATCCTTTGTTTGTTTGTTTGTGTTTTTTTTTTCCAAGCTTATCTTTATCTTTAATTCAAGAAAGAAAACAAATAATAAGAGCATCCACAATGGGCTCACTAAACCACCTCCTTAAACAAATTTTAGGAAGGAATTGTAAAAATGCAACTCCAACCACGCTCCCTATCCACCTCCTAAAATAGGGAGTGCTCTAGGAGTTCCTAAATCTGAGGAGAGAGAAAAGACTTAGTAACTCCCTATAATTTAATGCTGCTTTATTTAATGAGTATTTCAAATCTTTTTTTAATGCTAACTATTTTTTATTTTATTTTATAATAGAGATGGACCAATTAAAAAAGAGTCATAGCATTTATGATTCTCCAAATTAGAGAGTATGGTTAGAGTTGAAATTTTTTAAAGAGCTCCTAAAATAGTTTTATTATATTTTTAGCTAAATTTTAACTAAGAAATAGAGAGCATTTGTGAATACTCTAATAAAATGGGATTGCTTGCTTCAAGGGAGTCATGTGATTTAGCGGATGGGGGGTAGATTATAGATATTGCATAACAAAAGCCGAAAAGAGAGCATGGGCAATTGGGCACGCCTCGTATTCCAACTAGGTTAAAAGGACCGTTTCAACAAGCGCATTAACAGCATTACGTTTCTGACCAATAATCCTTTGAATAATATTATGTTTCATTTGAACCACAACACTGAGCCAATTAAGGCCTAGGATAGGACTAGGAGGTTCGGTCGACCCTTCTAGCCAAGCGTCGCGGTGTCCTTTAGCTTTAAACCCATTTTCCTATAGGTAATCCCATCACTGCTGGCTATGCCCAGTGCTGTCTTAGTCAGGTCAATACGTTTCAGTCGTTCAATGCCCGATGAAGAAAGTCCACCGTACGTTTTCTGTCCATGAGTTTATGTCATTCCTATACAGAAGAAGGCAAGTTTAGTGTCACCCTTATGCGCTTGTTGAAACGGTTCTTTTAACCTAGTTGGAATACGAGGCGCGCCGCGTGACCAATTGCCATGCTCTCTTTTCGGCTTTTAGTATGCCATATCTACCCCACCATCCGCTAAATCACATGGCTCCCTTGAAGCAAGCAATCCCATTTTATTATTCTTTGTTTTAAAACAAAGGATCCTAACTATTATCGCTGCCAACGTATGAGTTCAATCCTTATCCAAAAATAAAATAAAATTCTATGAGTTCAATTATTTATTTATTTTGGGTCGAAGGGTTCAAATTCTGAATGTATATAAAGGGCAGATATTTTCTATGTTGATAGTTATCCTGTGGTTCAGTCGTGCAATCCAATGGTTCAAAACTTCGTCCATGGGATATATAATTATTATTTCATCAATGCCATAAAAAATAGATGAATATCTGTACCTCGCGCTCGTGAGTTTTTAGTTCAACGCATCTGTCTCGTACACTGACAGACGGAGATGGCAATCGCATGGGTTAATTGAATGGTAGTGGGTCGGGGAAGGTGAGCGGGAGATGCACGGCCATCGCATGGCCAACCCAACATCCTATTTCTTTGTTTGTTTTTTCGAATTGGAAATGCGTGTTGGACAAAAAAAAAAGAAATGGAAATGCGTGGGATATTGTGAATAATAATGGTCTCCTTCCTTTTTTTTAATGGTGGGATATCTACCCCACCATCCACTAAATCACATGGCTCCTTTCAATAATGTGTGATCTTGACAGCCGTTAGATCAATATTGGTGATTAAGATACACATTAAACGAGATGAATTCCAGTAGATATTTCCGTGTTTATGAAGCCAACTTGCCGAGTCATCTCAATCACGTCTTGTTTGTATTATATGTTGGTCAAGGTCCTCCTCGATTATCTCTCCCCCGTTAATATATATTTGTACTCTCTTCCTTTCCTCTCCTTCCCCAAGCACCCTCTCCATTATCCGTCGCAACCAAGCACCCTCAGCTCAAGATCTTTGGTCCCACTTCAGATCCCACTGGATGGATGACTGGAATTAAATTATTTAGGGTTCGTTTGGTACGTCGGACAGTACTGATTAATTTCCGTCGGATAGTATTAATCTAGAAGATCACGACTATTTATCCATAATATTATAAGCGTTTAGTCTTTATTCGGATAAATAATCACTTAAGTTATCATGTGTTTGGTGATGTTAGATAACATCAGATCCGACTATTTTTAAAATAAAAAAAAATTCTTTGATAATTTTAATGGAAATTGAGATTCAAATGACAAGAATTTTTTTGGGTAAGATTTATATGACAAAATTTGTTTTTCAATTGTTTTTGCCAAGATTTTTTTTCATATAACCCCTTATCATAATTGTAGTATCTCATAAAAATTCCAACATACTCGCATACGTTAATAAAAACAGTACCAAATAATGTATAATTCAAAGTGATCACATACTAAGATGATAAAAGCAAAAGGGAAAGTTGTTCATAATCATGCATTACACAAGACTACATGTAAAATTAGAATAATTCAACAATAAGTAGAATTCTACACATGACAGAAGACTACAAAATACCATTCGGCTTACATATACAGAAATATATGTGGTTTAACTATTAGAACTGTACTGTAAATATTGATATGCATATGTCTGTACTAACATCAAAGTTTCATGTACAATAAGAAGAGCAGAACAGAAGCAATAAAAGGTTCATATATTATTATGCACTTCGAGTTTTTTTTTGGGGTTGGGTAAATCACAGGAGGAAGGGGCATATGCCTCAAGGCGGTGGGCAGATTGAAGATAGAATCAATAAAAGGGTCAAAGTCTTTGGGAAAAAATATTAGTGGAATTTGATCACTTTCCAAGTGAGAGACAAAAATTCATTCATTAATCCCATGTCCAATGTTTCTCATTGTAAAATAGGTCCTTTTACGATTTAGCTTTCATTCATGTAAGTAAGCATAACCTAATTTCAAAAACGAAAAATACATAACCTAATTTCCACAAAAATTTAATTAAAAAATTGAAATATATAAAGAATAGAGAAGAAGCAAGAAGAAGCACATTGGAGAGAGTATGAAAAAGAGAGAGAGTGAGAGAGATGGATACCTGGAGAAGAGTGAAGAAAATAACCTGTTGAGAAGATAGCAGAGAAGAACCCTAGGGAGAAGAAGATAAAAAGAGCGTATGATTTTTTTTTGTAGAACGTGTGCTTAGCCGTATAATTAAGCGTGTATTATCTAAACCGGGGTGTGTGGGTTGTATTAGTTAGTCAAGTAAGGAGAGTATTAAAAGCCCAACCTGTATAAAATAGTCGGGTAATTAAATAATACAAGTTGACACCAAACACCTGACATAGACTATTTACTCATATCCAGAGTCTAATACGGTTGTACCAAACGAGCCCTTAAAGTATTCCACAATGCGAGTTGCAGAGTCATGTTTTGGGGCTATGTGGTGATTTAGGGACAACTGTGGAACCGATGATATATGCTTCTAAAGGGAATAAATATTTGTTTCTCGGAGACAAGGTATAACACGATGTTGGTACAAATCACAGTCGGCGTATTTTCGGTATTTAGTTGGATATGATATTCTTAATTTTTTATTTGTTTCTATTTTTTGGTATTGAGACTGAATGAAACCCATGATTGATCTAAAAGGAAATGAAGGAATAAAAAACAAGATTCAGAACAAAATGCATGTTAAAAGGGACCAAGAATATTGCAATACTAACTGGACGCATGCTTTGCATTTGGGTGATCGATTAGGAAAAGAGAGATGGCATTTTATCTAGTGTCATATATTTTTATATAATAAAAAATATATAGAAACTGTTGTGATGCATGTTTTGAGCATATATATGGGTCATGACCCATATTTGGTTTAAGTTGTTATATTTTGATTGAAAATTTTCCTATTTTTGTTGAACTATGTATTTTGGTTGTGTCATTTTGGTTGGACTATGTATTTGGTTTTCATTGTTGTATTCTAATTTCCATGAATATGCTTCTTCTTTTTTCCGCCATGAACAAAAAGTGTGACCAACTAAAATAATATGTATGAAAATCACTAGAAACGATAAAGTAATATGACCAACTAAAACTATCATATATACAAACTAATATGAGGTCCTCATGCAGACAGTACGTCTCCATTAATCACTAGAAACAATAGCTCTTATTTCATTAAAATTGATTGTTCTAATTAATATGTATGAATTCTTTTTTATTTTTTATTTATCACCATGTGAATTACATGATAAAGAATTAATTTTTAATATTTTTTTTTCTTTGTAGTCTCATGTATTTGAATTCTACAAACAATGTCACTGTCTGCAATTCCTAATTTGTTGGTTAGTTTTGATTTTTTTTTTTACAAAGAAGAAGAAGAAATGGAGAATGAAGAAATTGGTGAGCAAGAAAAAGATGAAGATTTGGATGAAGAATTTGATGAAGGCATTAAGATTTTACTTATGCAAACTCAAACATTAATACAAAGTGCTACATCAGAGAAAGGGATGAAGGACATATTGAGCGTCCGCTAACTCGACGACGAATTACTACCGTTGGATATGATTATATACATCAGGCATTGAATGAGGATCCCGCAATTTTCCGACAGGTATATAGGATGTATCCTTATGTGTCCCAAAAATTATGCACTATCCTTTGAGAAAAAGCACTCTTAAAGGACACAAGATATATTTGTGTTGAAGAAATGCTAGCAGCATTTTTACAAATTGTCGGTCAAAATTCTAGATATTGTGTCATTCGTAAAACATTTGGGCGATCACAATTTGCCACAAGTGAAAATTTTCACAAAGTTTTGAGGGCTTTGAATACAGTAGCATCTGAGTTGATGGCTAAACCAGGATCGGAGTGCCATCTAAAATAAGAGAAAGTACAAGGTTTTATCCTTATTTCAAGGTAAGTGACAACCATTCCATAATAATAATAATAATCCTTATTATTACTATTACTATTACTATTCCTATTATTATTATTATTATTATTATTATTATTATTATACCATTACATTTTTGAATTATTGCAGGATTGCATTGGAGCTATTGATGGGACACATATTCCAGCAATAGTGAGGGACGCGATGTCAGCAACTATCGTAGTCGACATGGAAATATATCCCAAAATGTATTAGCGGCTTGCAATTTTGATTTGGAATTCATGTATGTCCTTAGCGGATGGGAGGGTTCGGCTCATGATTCAAAAGTGTTAAGTATGCTCTATCAAGGAGGAATGGTCTTAAAGGTCCTTAAGGTAAATGCTTATCTTTTTGGTTAGAAATGCGTTTTATTTCTATGTTGCATACTAATATATATATGTGTACTATATAATTAGGTAAACATTTCTTAGTCGATTGTGGATTTGCCAACCGACGCCAATTTTTAGCTCCATTTCGAGGTGTGCGATATCATCTCCAAGATTTTGCAGGCCATGGTCGTGATCCTGAAAATGAAAATGAGTTGTTCAACCTTCGTCATGCGTCCTTAAGGAATGTGATCGAGAGGATATTTGGTATTTTTAAATCACGATTCAGATTTTTAAGTAAGCTCCTCCATTTCTATTTAAAACACAAGTAGAGCTAGTGTTGGCATGTGTAGCATTACACAACTTTCTTCGTAAGGAGTGTCGTTCCGATGAATTTCCTATTGAGCCAACTGATGAATCTTCATCATCTTCATCCTCATCAATACCAGTTGATGAAGAGGATAATTTTGAGCAAATTTATCAAACCCAAGACCAACAAAGAGAGGATGCTAGTACATAGAGAGCTAGCATAGCTTCAGCTATGTGGAGAGATGCTATCTAGGTCATATGAGGAGATGAAGCTCCAACAAATATTTATTACGTCTTGAATAACTTTTGTTTTCCTTAAGCCATGTCTAGTTGCTACATGACGTTATTGTTATTACTTTTATCATTTGGTTATTTATTCATGCAGCATAATTAATCCATGTTATTATATAATTTTTATTTCATATGAAATCCTAGAGCAAATCTGTTGATTCTTTGGAGAATACAAAAATATCCCAAGTGAATCATCAGAGAATCGTGTAATTACAATCTATTAAAATCATAAGTAAAATCTTGTAATTACAAATCCTGCTGAAATCAATTACATTAAAATCATGTGATTACAATCTATTAAAATCCTAATTAAATACACCCCCTAAATGTTTTGTGGTATCCAAAAAGTTAATGATTTTGAAAACTTTATTAAATTAATGACTTTTCAATACTTTAAAGGCTAATTTTTACTACCAAAAGTATTGTTGATTTACCAATCAACTCTTAAAAAATCATTTAGTTAAAAAAAGTCTTAAAAATTACCCCTTTAGAGTTTAAGGTATGACTTATTTTAAATTTTAATATAAGTTGGTGTGTATGCCCTCGAAATTCGATGTAAAAAACTATTTTTGGATAGACAAACGCAGACAAATACAAAATAAACTACGCATCGTTTACTTAATATAAGTTTTTGGCATAATTTTGTTCTTGCTTTTTAGTTTTGGAAACACACACATAAGATTTAATTGCTCTAGTGCCTCTTGAAAGTGTAGTCATGTCTCACATTGCCCCGAAAGTCAAAATGACCCCCATGCCCTATTGATTGTTCTACATTGGCCCCCATATCATAACAATGCGTTTGAATGAGGGAAATAAACTTAGAATTTTGACAAAAGTCAAAATTTCTAAATTGACATGAACCAATTCCTGTGTTTAGATAAATTTTTATAAAAAAAACATAGAAATTTAGAAATCCTGGGCGGGAAAAAAACATGGAATTTGGAAATCATAAATTCAAACTTTAAATTCTATCTAAAAGTCATCATTTCTAAAATCTCAATAGAGATTGAATTTTAAAAAAAAATTATTTAAAAGAAAACTTTATAAATAAAGGTTAAATTCTGTGTTATTTAAATCCGTTACCCAAACAAAAAACTTTACAAATTCTAGAATATTAATTTCCGTCATTTATGAAATCCTTTGTCATTTTAAATTTTCTCATCCAAATACACTGTAAAATTTGTCAAACCCATATTTTAGTTAATTGAGGACAATACTAATAAGGCAAGAAATCAAATTGGCAATATTAAAATGCTTTGTTGGTTATTATCTTTATATTATTCTTGTTTTCCTATTATGGATGGACAGTCCCGTTCTCTTGGACCCCTGTGGTCCAAGGACTTGTGGTCACCCACTCTTAGATTAGATCTAAGGGTTCACAAAAATATATTTAAAAATAAATTTTATTTTACTCTTGCTACATAAGATATTAATTTAACTTAACCAAAAACTAAAAGTTCAAAAAGAAATAATAACACTTCACTCAAACAACACGTTCAGGGCAGAAAAAATCAGGAACGCGTTAGTCCTTCCATTGCCGCCACAGAACTCGACGCCATTGCCGCCACAGACATAACCTCAACTCAAGGCGTCCCATACGAAAATCCAAATCCACCCATCCTCGCAAATTAACGCGATTGATATGTAGTAAACAAAGGGAAAACTAGAATTAAAGAAACAAATGAATGAAGGTCTGCCAAAAGAAAAACATCAGATGATGTAATTGCAGGATGCCCACCCAAGACCTCTTCCTATTCACATGTTATTTATTTTTTACAGTGAACTTTTATTATTTATTTTTTAAATTTCGGTTTTTGATTAAGTTAAATTAATATCTTGATTTTTAACTAGTTTTTTCTGAACCCTTATATTAGATCCAAGAGTGGGTGACCACAAGTTCGTTAGACCATAGGGGTCCAAGAAAACGGGACTGTATGTATGGATTTTTTTATCAATAAATTGACGAACCGATTGAACCGGCTGGTTGTCTATCATGTGCCTTGTCATCACCATTAGTAGGTGAATAAGAAGGGGAGAGGGTAGGATTAGATGTTACATGGAGAGTGGGATAGACTCACTTAGGCACCATTGATATTTTTTCATGTGATATATTAATTGATAATGTGACGAGATTGAGCGACTGGATACTAAAATATCAAATTTCTTAAGTACAGGAAAAAGCTAATATACTTATCAAACTTCAAACTATCGATACATCAATTTTTTGGATCGTTAAATGAAATCAACGGTACACATTTATCTTAATACAAAAAAGAAAAATTGCTAGATGTTCACCTACACAACCTACTTCTGCCGGTTGCAAAAAGACAAAACAGCCTTCATTTTAGAGCACCTCCAAGGGAGATGTCAAATACCAAACATCAAATTTAAATTTGATGGCTGATGTGGCATTTTGACATCTTACACAGTTTTACACTCCACCTGATACGTCAAATTAAATTATTAGTTTATTACATTTTAGTGTTGATTCATTTTTAATTAAAAAGAAAAGAAAAAATATATATTCATTTGACATCTTGCTTTTGGGATGTCAAAAATAACATCTCAACCTCTAGCCTTTATTCCACATCAACTTTGACATAAAGGTTGGAGTGATGTGAGATGTTATTTCTAACTGTTAAATGTCTACGTGGCATGTTTGACACATCGATTGGTACCAATCTGAAAAAACAAACGGGTAAAACCAAAATGAACCAAAACTAAAACGCCTCCAAAATAGAAAAAACTTGGAATATTAATATTGTGAAAATCTAGATTAAAAGAAAGGTATATAACTAATAGAGTTTGATTTTCTATATTTTTATACATCTTATATTTGGTTTTTGTAGGGGAAGTTAATTGAAAAAGCATTATTACCTTACCTTCCTTATTTTCAACTATTCTACGCTCTTGGAAGGGAGCGGATTCGTTGTCCCCAAATTAGTTGTAAGACCCGTGTCTTGGGGAAACAAGAATGGTGAGCAATCCCACATTGGTCAGGGAGGGAAAGGTGAAGTCCTTTATATGTATGGGCACTTCTCTTCCAAGCATGAGGCCTTTTGGGCAAGGTAACATTAGCTTGAGCCCAAGAACAAAATCGTGAGGGAGGAGGCCCAAAGCGGACAATATCTTGCTAGAGAAATCAGGTCGTGACATTGGTGTCCCCTCCATGTACCCTCTCTAATTTGCTGACACATGTTAACTAACATAACAGGAAGTTAACTTTGTTTACTTCTTTATTTGACAATTTTAAAAATTAAAAAAATTAAAAACTGCCCAAATATTCGAGCGAGCCAGCTAGCGTCTTCTCTACTTCTCCAATTGCAGCATCAATTCCTATGGCTGGGTTGATTACTATTGCTGGGTTTGATTCCTTTGAAATCAAAAGGTTGATTCCTATGGCGGGGATTGATTACTATAACAATTAATTTAATCGAGATATGGATTGATTCCTATGGCTGGGGTTGTTCAAAAGGTTGATTACTATGAATAGGGGTGGGCATCTTAAACCGAAATACCGAAACCGTACCCTAACCGTACACGTCACCGATTTCATACCGTTTCATTTGGTACCGATAGATATTCGGTACCGTACCGTACCGTACCAATCGAGTATGGTATGGTAGCGGTATTAAAATTTTGATACCGGTCAATACCATACCGTACCGAATAGTACTCTATTGAAATATAAATTTTTTTCATTCTCTCGCTCTCTGTCTCTCGCTTGCCTTTCAATTTCTCAAACGCTTTTGTCATTTATGTTTGGATTGTATTTGTATTTTTGTAAGCCATAAGGCATAAATTTAACTCTTTTGGTTTGTAAGCCATAATGCATGAGTTTTAACCATTTGGATTTGATGAATATGTTGATGGATAAATATTGATTTGGTTGATTTGGATATTGAATATGTTGATTAGGATTTGGATATTGAATATGTTAATGGATATTGAATATTGAAAATGTTGATGGATATTGAATATGTTGAATCTTTGAATTTGTAACTTAGGCATCACTTATTTTGGTGTTGAATATTGAATTAGTTCATTTTTTAGTTGTATCATTTTGGTACCGAAATGGTACCGATACCGTACCGATACTTGATTTGGCACGACGGTATGGTACCAATTTTGGCAAACCATAATACCATACCGTACCATACCGATTCAAATTTCCGGTATCGGTAGCGGTACGGGCTCAATACCGTACCGTGCCCACTCCTAACTATGAATATGAAATCAAACATATCACTTTTGTTTTTGTTTTTTTTGTTTTTTTTGTAATCGAGACAAGGATTGATTCTTTATGTTTGAAAAACCAAGAACTTGTACACTAAACAAAAAAATTCAACTTCTACATATCATGAAGATAAAACCTAACAAAGAAAATTGAACAAATAATACTTTGATTTAGTGTATGTTATGTAAGTTTCCAACACATAACTTTGCTCACCTACATCCACAAGGCTTGAACAAACGGTATAATTGATTGGTTTTCTTCTCTGAAATTTCCTAACAAAGGTTCCTCTAGCAATTAGGCGCCACGTGTCAAAACAAGTCTATTTTTAATATAAAAAATTAAAGACACGGAGTATAGCTATGCGGCTGCACTATTTTTTTAAAAGGACCCTCTATCAATTAGGCGCCACGTGTCAAAAAAATATATATCCACGCGGAAACACTATTTTTTTAAATAAAAACAATCGTAGTAGAGTCGCACGGCTATACTATTTAAAAACATTATCTTTAAAGGGTATAGAAATTAAGAAAAAAGTACCCTCCTAGTTGCATTAGTTTGTACTTTGTAGATATTAATTTGATAGTTTCAACATATCTAAAGTAGATATTAATCGGCCACTATATAATATTTGAATATAATTTTTATAACATATATTATTCTTATTCTATAATATGTGACAATTATTTGCACAATACGTGAATTTTGTGTGTCTTGCAGGGCTATACTATTTTTCTTATATAAAAAAATAGAAAAATATCGAGTATCCCCAACAATTAGGACCCACGTGTCAAAAAAAGTCTATTTATAAAAGAAAAAAAGGAGTATAAGCAGTGCGTCGTACTATTTTTTGTTTTTAAAAAAAGGACCACTGTAGCGATTAGGCGTGACATCTTAAAAACAAATATAACTGCCCGGCTATAGTATTTTTTTTAAAAACAAAATCGTAGTATGGCTATACTATTTAATTGAAAAAGAAAGGACCCCTATAGTTGCATTAGTTTGTACTTTATAGATATTAATTTTTCTAGTTTCAACATATGCAAAGTAGATATTAATCGGCCACTATATAACATTTTAATATAATTTTTATAACATATATTATTCTTAATTGGCCACTATAGCCTCTATACTATTTATCAAAGACAATTTCTTTATAATAAAAATATAGTAAAGCCAACCAACTATTATTTTCTTTAAAAAAAAATTACGAAAAATTTGAGTATAGCCGCACGACAATACTATTTACTATTAAAAACAAGAACAGCTGCGTGTGTACTTTCTAAAAAACTTAAAAAAAACTGGGTATAGCCAGGCGGCTATACTATTTTTAATATAAAAAGAGAGGACCCCATCATTTAGGCACCACGTATCAAAACAAATCGATTTAAAAAATAAATAAATTTAAAACACGGCGTACAGCCGTGATCATCCAATGATTAGGAGCTATGTGTCAAAAATAGTATAGTGGGCTATACTTTTTTTAAAAGTATAGCCGCCCGGCTCTACTATTTTGTGGGAAAAAAAAAATCATTGTATAGCCACACTGCGATACTATTTAACAAAATTAAAAAAAATGAAAAAAGGACCCTCCTAGTTGCTTTAGTTTTTACTTTATAGATATTAATTTGCTAGTTTCAACATATCCAAAGAAGTTATTAAGATCATGCTCCATCACAGATCCATTTTTTTTTTTTGGGTTTTGGGGATTAGTGTTTTTTTTTTGGTTTCATCGTGATTGTTTCAAGTGCAAATCTTTTTAAGATCATGCTCTTATTCCTGGTTGTCACATTTGGTTTTGGATGTTTTCAACCCCTCTCGGCTGTATAATCTTATAGTGTTTGAATAAAGCATCTATTCTTAAAAATTAAATAAATAAATAAATATTTTGTTTGATATGTAACCAAAAAAACTCCACGGACGAGTCAAATTGTCATATGCCTTATGGACTCCTTAATATTAGACTGGGTTTAGGTTTTTATTTGTTCTTTGTATCTGGTCCTTATATTGGTAGAAACAAATTTGAAGTGTCCTTATATGGGTTTAGGTTTTTATTTGCTCTTTGGGTTTTTGTTGTCACTTTTAATTTTTCTAAGTCAAAATAAGCTTTTTAGAGCTTTTGGGCGAATAGAATGTCATAAGGAGTTCATTAGGGGTGACATTTTAAACCGAAAAACTGAAAAATCGCAAAAACTAACCGACAATTTACCACAATGAAACCGCAATCGCGGTAAACCGAACCGCATTTGCGGTATTAAGAACCGAACTGCATTTGCGATTGCGGTTGCGGTATTTGATTTTCAAAACTTGCAGTTACCGCAAACCGCAAAGTATAGCCGCACGGATGATGAAGTTGAATTATACAAGGAAATGAAACATATGACAACTTGTAAGTAATTAGTTTATTTATGCTAATGTTATTTATGTTTCTTCTTATAATAAAATGTACTAAACTATGTCGTTTTATTTGTAGATAACATTGGTGCTCAAACAACACAACGGGTTTCTTCAAATCCACTCACCACCAACACTTGAGTTTGTAACATTGGTGCATTGCATTTTCCTTTTAGTTTGTAACTTTAATTAACTTTGAATTGGATTTTTCTTTTTTATTGTAACTTTAATTCATTTTGCTTTACATTTTCCTTTTGGTTTATAACTTTAAAGGATTTGGAATTGGAATGCTTGAGAAGTTTAACTTTAATTGGAATGCTTAGAATTGTAACTTTAATTTTCTTATGTTGTGAATGCTTGAGAAATTGAGGAGATTGTGAATTTATATATGTTTGATAAATTGAGGTTGTGTATTTATTTATTTAGGTTGTGAATTTATATTTTTGTGAATGCTTAAGAACTTGCGGTTTTAAACCGCTAATTTAACCGACCGCATTTTGCGGTTTACATGTCTGATAAACCGCAAAACTCGGTTGGTTTGCGGTTTCAAAAATCACTAAACACAAATAGTCGGTCGGTTTGCGGTTTGAGTAAAAATTCGCTGTTACCGAACCGCAACCACCCCTAGAGTTCATGGTGTATTTTTATAATTGTTAATATATTTCTTATGTCTGGGACATGCCAATCTAGAAACACGTTGATAATGAATGATCTCACAATATCGGTTCAGCATATGAATATTCTCCAAAATAATAGAAATCTTCCAAGATCTGGAGCAATATATATATATATATATATATATATATATATACAGAGAGCTTCCATTGAGGATTCTCAAATAAGCTTATTTGAGGACACCTTGTAGGCCCCACTATGGATTGTATTTCACTAATCCAAACCGTCTATTTTGTAGATACTCATTCAAAGATCATCTCTACAAAAAATCACTTGAATCCGATATCATTTGACCACTCAATTAAGTTATTGAAATTTTAGTACTTTCTTGAAGCACCGTGTTCATTGATTTTGTAAGACACAATTGGATGTCGAAACGATTTCCGATTTGTCTAATTTTTTGTAAGGATGATCTATGAATGAAGACCTAAAAAATATATGGTTTGGATCATTGGAAAAAAAATTGTAGATACCCTAAAGGCGTCCCTCAAATAAAATAATTTGAGGATCCCTCAATAGAAGGGGACTGTATATATATATATGTATATATATTATGAAATTTGTGTTATTAAGTTATTAGTACCTGATTCATTGGTTGATATGATTGTTATATACAATTTGGAAAGTATCATAAAAACAAAATAGACTCAATCGAAATTTCAATAAAAACTTTTCGATTGAAAAAATTGGCATGAAAGTTAGCCCAATCATTTTTAATCCCGAGACCGTGCTTGGGACAAAGAGACATAGTTGAGGGTCCTTACTTATCGATCAAAATAAGGGGTGATCTCCTCCAGTATAAAATGGCTGGGACAAGGGAAAAAAACCGTACTTTTAAATTGTGGGTTTTAATTGGTGTTTAGTTATCCACATTTACCAAAATACTCTTGTGTAAATATGAATTCACATTTGCTTAAAATAAGTTGTGTGATATTGGACTTAACAATCATAAAAATAGAATGAAAAAAAAAATCATAAAGAAGACAAATTAAATAGAAATAAAAATGCGTTGAGTGAAGGTACAACTGATGCCTCTTAAAACTTCCAACTTTTTTGTTACAAGATGGAGCTCGTCAGCTCTTCGGCTTTGATTAGCGGAAGCTGATGAAGGAGGCTGAGTTTGTTAAGGAAGCTTGTCTATTTAAATTGGATTGCATGAAAGTAATGAAATGGGGCAGTGATCATTAACCCTTAACAATTCCATTTGTCTAAGAGTCTTGCATGAAGAGATAGGAGAGTAGATATCCGAGGATGAAAAAATATACATATAAAAAAAAAAAAGGTGCACACAAGCACAGCAAACAGAAAGGAGTTTCGCTTAGGCATTTCAACTTGAAGACGCAATTTATGCTTTTACTACGCTTTCTTTTGATTATGAAGAGTTGGAAATACCACAATTGAAGACGCAAATTATGCGATTAATGTCCTTATCAAGGAACATTATTAAATTGAGTGACGACTTGAATTTGTAATCTATTGCGTACTAGCCAGGCACAATCAAAATAACTGTTGTAGAATACGTTATTCACCATCGGAGAAGTACGTAAATCACATTACTAGAGTTGCTAATTGTCCTTAATTTTTGGACAGCTAAGGTTACAATTGATGATCCTTCTAGTCCAGAAGTTCTGGAGCTCAAAAAATGTCTAAGGTTGCTCTGTTCATCAGAAAATAAAAAGACCTTTGTAGACGTATTCAGGCTTAACACGACGTGGTTTTGTAAGTTTATCCCTTTGTAAAACCTCCACCGTAGAACCTGCTACCACTAATACAAAGCGGAGTCCAAATTGCAATATAATTGAATTAAAGAAGCCTCCTTGCATTGAGGCTCTTGCACCAGCCAACAGTCCCAATCGTTACGTAGCAGACTATATTCGGTACGTAGCAGACTATATCGGCTCAGCATATGAATATTCTCCAAAATAGTAGTACTTTTCCAAGGTCTGGAGCAATATTTTTTTTAATGAAATTTATGTTATTAAGTTATTAGTACCTAATTTATTCGAAATTTCAATAAAAACATTTCGATTGAAAAAATTGACATGAAAGTTAGCCTAGTCATTTTTTAATCCCGAGTTTGTGCCTGGACAAAGAGACATAGTTGAGGGTCCTTACTTATCGATCAAAATAAGGGGGACGATCTCCTCCAGTATAAAATGGGTGGACAAGGAAAAAAACCAGACTTTTAATTTGTGGGTTTTAAATTGGCGCTTAGTTATCCACATTTACCAAAATACCCTCTTGTGTAAATACGAATTCACATTTTCTTAACACTAGCCCCTCACGCATGTGCCAATTGGTTGTCTTTTTTATTTTTAGTATTAATAAAAGATAATATGAGTAGTTATGTTCCATAAAAGTATGATTTATTATATGATTTTGTTTTTAATTTTAATTTTTTTAATATGAAAAAATGTGAATTTACCATACTATCCTCATTTAATTAATAATTTCAATTCTTGTATTTTGAATGTTTCACCATTTTTTGCCTTTTGCTTTATATATATAGATAAGTTCAGTGTGATATTGGACTTAATAATCATAAAAATAGAAAAAAAGAATCATAAAGAACATAAATTAAATAGAAATAAAAATGTGTTGAGTGAAGGTATGGCTGATGCCTCTTAAAACTTCCACCTTCTTTTTTAGTGGAGATTAAGGACAGCTAGACCAAACTAGTAATATGCCATAAAACTTCCAACTTTAATTTTTGTTACAAGATATAACTCGTCAGCTCTTCAGCTTTGATTAGTGGAAGCTGATGAAGGAGGTTGAGTTTGTTTAGGAAGCTTGTCTAATGGACATTTTTCTGTTGAATGTCATCATATATCATATCTCAACAAAATAATAAAACATTCCAGTCTTTTGGTTGTGTGGCTTGCATGAAATTGAATGCTGAAATGTATGAACTAACTGAAACGTAGGAGTAAAATTTTCAGGTTCCTAAATCATAGCATTTGATAAGAACAAATTCAATCCTTAAACTGGCATTTCGGAGCAAAAAACATAGGGGATATTTCAAGTACATTTTTGGGCTATCTTATCTGTCTTCCAATATGTTTTGTACAATCTGCTTACATCCATAACATCTTGCAGACCTTTCACATAGCAGCTTCACCTAACTTTTTAGGGTCTAGAAAATAGCTCTGGTAGATGGGCGTTTGTAAGCTTTGTCCTCTTGCTAATCTCGTGCTTCTTCTTCTTGGGTTTGGCTTTGTTAGGAATGCCTTGACTCTGAGCCAAGGCCCTCCTCTTTGCAGTATCCGTTGCCGGCTTCATCCCATTCTTTTGGAGTTCTTTCTCAATGTCAATAATATCACGAGGTAATTCAATAGACCTAAAGAGCACCTTAAGCTCATCATCAACATTCATCGCAGGCAACCTGGGGTCATTTGGATATGCTATGTCCTCTTGGGAATCGAAGTTTGAAAGCAGCCAGATGTCACCTGCAGCTTTCAAAGCCTAAAAAATAATTTTCCTTATTAATATTTTATTGTAAGAGACATAATAATTCAGAAATTTATTTAGTTAATAATCATTTACCTGCAAATCGTCCATCACATTCGGGTATGCATCCTTGAGATCAATGACAGCTATGCCCTCTGGATATTTCCGTATTAAAGAACGAAGCTGGTTTTTATCCGTGACATTATGTTTGGACTACATAAAAAAAAATAAAGTAAAAATACATCCTTCATGGATGTGACAAACAAAAAAGCTATCAATACTTCAATTGATAAAACACATGCTAGTCTACTGTGGCATGCAATGGAGACAAATCTAAGAGCTATAATTCCAAAATGTGTCTGCACCTCAAATTAGGCAAGAATCAAACTATATACTAGCTGGTATAAAAGATTGGGAACACTTAAAAGTTTTCATCATGGACTCTAGATGTTTAGAACTATAT